>NC_057810.1:711112099-711137363 GCF_018294505.1 Triticum aestivum | reverse complement strand
GGGGGCTTAGCTGCAGTCCAAGTACTCGCCTAAGTTATAAAAATCCTACCGAGTGGTAAGCCCGACTTCCACTCGGAGGCTTAGCTGCAGTCCAAGTACTCGCCTAAGTTATGAAAATCCTACCGAGTGGTAAGCCAGACTTCCACTCGGAGGCTTAGCTGCAGTCCAAGTACTCGCCTAAGTTAAACAAAATCCTACCGAGTGGTAAGCCAGACTTCCACTCGGAGGCTTAGCTGCAGTCCAAGCACTCGCCTAAGTTATAAAAATCCTACCGAGTGAAGAGCAAACCTCTCACTCAGGGGCTTAGCTGCAGCCCAGCGCTAGCCTAAGTTATCAAAATCCTTCCGAGTGAAGACCAAACCTCTCACTCGGGGGCTTAGCTGCAGCCCAGTGCTCGCCTAAGTTATCAAAATCCTACCGAGTGAAGAGCAAACCTCTCACTCGGGGGCTTAGCTGCAGTCCAAGTACTCGCCTAAGTTATAAAAATCCTACCGAGTGGTAAGCCAGACTTCCACTCGGAGGCTTAGCCGCAGCCCAGTGCTCACCTAAGTGGACTAAGGAATAAGTCGATTGCAGTAAAGGCGCCCTGCTTTGAACCTGCAAAAGACATTTCGAGCCAAAAGCAATCATATTCAAGCACCAAATTCAAGTTCGAATCGATATCTAAAGGAACCGAAAGTGCTCAGGCGCTAAGCCCGTTAAGGTTTATCGGTTACAATTCCACTCGGCATACCGAGGCAAATTTAAAGCGTCGAGCTTAGAAGAAGTTTTTTACCCCTCCTGTGGAGGGCTGGAAGGTGCAACAAACTCATCAAGATCAATTCTGTCTGCGATTCGAGTGGCAGCCGCAAGGAAAGTTTCCATAAAGGACCTGAAGTCATGTTTTTTGGTGTTGGCCACCCGGAGGGCCGCCAGCTTGTCTTCTCGCGCATCTTTGCAGTGGACTCGGGCCAGACATAGAGCAACATCTGCACCACACCGAGCCGAGGATTTTTTCCACTCCTGCACTCGACCAGGGATCATGTTCAAGCGAGCCCTCAGCGACTCGAGGTCGTTCTGAAGTGTCTCCCCGGGCCAGAGCATCGAGTCGATGCGAGATGTGGCGACCTTCAGCCTTGCAAGATAGTCCACGACAGCTGCAACACGGGACTCCAGTCGGAAAACATTCATGGCAACTTCGTCAGTTATTGGAGAATTGACGGGGTCAAGGTTTGGTTCCAGCCGGCTAGTTTCTTCTTCAAAGTTTTGACAAAATTCTGCAAGGACGATCACCGAGTCAAGACAATGGTCGAATAAAAAAATCACGTTTGGAAACGAGTGCCGAGCATAGAGATTTACCTTCAAGCATAAGAAACGGCTTCTTGGCAAGACCATTCAGGAAGGCCTCCAGATCTTTTTTCTTCCCAAGAGCAGCTTTCAGATTGGCATTTTCTTGCTAAAGCTTGGCGACTGAAGCTAACTTCTCGTCAACAAGCTTGACCTTCTCAGCTAGTTCAAGGTCCTTCTTCCGTTGGGCCTCCCTCACCTTACCTGCAAGTTACAGCAAGATCAGATTTTGAAACAAATGAAGGGAAAAAGCAGTCGTCAAGGTCTCACCAAACATACCTTCGGTCTCCTCCTTTGCCTTCGTCAGTTTCTCCTGAACCAGCTTCAAATTCAGCTCGAGCTGAACGTGCTTATTTTCCAGCTCAGAATAGCGAGCCACAAGATCACAGGAGTTCTGCGAAGAACCAATCGACTAAATGTCAAATATAGTTCACTTCCGAGTGGAAAAGGAAAAATCACGCATTTCTAAGACTACAGCCGAATTCAAGCATTCGACCGTAGTCTCGGGGACTACACCCAGTGGGTGCACTCAGCGTGCCCCCACTAATCCTGTTGAAAATAGAGTCGACCGGTCGACCCCCAAAAAAAAGAGAGAGATATATTCTTTAAGACTGTAATCGACTGCAAGCAGTCGACCACAGTCTCGGGGACTACACCCAGTGGGTGCACTCAGCGTGCCCCCACCGGTTTGTGAAATCCAGTCGACATAGTCGAATGACGGAAAGATTGAAATTATAAAGCCTACGGCCGACTGCCAGCAGTCGACCTTAGCCTTGGGGACTACACCCAGTGGGTGCACTCAGCGTGCCCCCACTAATCATGTTGAAGACAGAGTCGACCAGTCGACCGGTTTGCGAAATCCAGTCGCCATAGTCGAATGACAGAAAGACTGAAATTATAAAGCCTAAGGCCGACTGCCAGCAGCCGACCTTAGCCTTGGGGACTACACCCAGCGGGTGCACTCAGCGTGCCCCCGCTAACACGGAGTTTAAATCGACACACCCAGTGGGTGACTACTATAAATTCTGGAAAGGGAAAGTTTTTGGTAGCATATCCTAACAGAACAAAACGGTGGTTGACTGACCTGAACATTGCTTTGGAGGGCAGAACTGGCGTCGTAAGCTGCCTGGCTCGCATCCCGGATGGTCTTCAACTGCTCCATCATGATTCCTGCCTGGCGTATCGCCTCCTTCGCCGCGCCAGCTTGGTCCTCTGGGACGTGGTGCGTCGTGAAGAGGGAGGGCTGCGGGGCACTCGTCAGTGGATCTGCGAAGGACACGGTGTGTCGAGTGGTGTTCTCCTCCGCCGCGACCAGAGTCTCAGGCACCGTCACATCCTGGGTCACCTTGCTGGCAGACGCCTTCCTTCTCATTCTGTGCTTCAGTGGTTCCTCATCTTCATCATCATCAGGGAGAGTGATAACAACATTGGATGGAGCTACAGAAAAGAATCAGAGTTAGAGATCATGAGTCAGTCGACTAAAAATGGCGTTAAGAGTATAGTACCTGGTTTTGAGGTTGCTGCGTCCTCCATCTCATGGTCATCAGCCCGGGCTGAGGTCTCAGAAGTAGCAGCACTGCAACTCCAAAGAATCAATCGACTAACTCCAGCGCCAACTAGAGACAAAGTTCACACAAAACAAGAAGACTTAAGCAACATGATTACCCTGATATGGTGGGGATGGACACCTTCATCTTCGGCAGGTGCTTGGTCGGCTTCGACGGGGCCGCCCTGGGCTGCTTCGACGCCTTTTCAGTTGGCGCCGGAGAGGTGGTCCGAGGGCGCTTGGTCGACTGTGTAGCAGTCGCAACCCCTTCGCCGCGTTCGGTCGCAGGATCATGGACAAGTTTCGACCGCCTTTCCGAGTGCGGTGGTGCGACCTCCTCCTCCTCCTCCTCTTCCTCGTCCTCATCGTCATCATCATCATCGTCATCGTCATCATCATCGGCCTCAGCGGCGTCCGAGTCCCACTCCTCCTCCTGGCTCTCGCCCCCGCTCGCTTCTCCCTCCTCAGTCGGAGCCTGCGCTCCGTTGGGCATTGAGTACAGTTCAGTGAGGGCCTGATGGACAACAAGACAAAGATCAGTCGACCGATCGGCAGAGAAAACAGAGATAAATATGACAAGAATACAATGGGGAGTGGAGCAGGCATACCTTGTTTGGATCGCTGTGGCAGTCGAGTGGAGGAATCCTTCTGGCTCCGCGAGGGTTATCTTTGTTCCCAGTAACAGCGGCCATCCACCTTTCCAGAGTGGTATCGTCGACTGTTTCTGGATTGACCCGAGTCACATCCTCAGTCCCGCAGTACAACCACATGCAATGGCTCCGGAACTGAAGAGGCTGGATTCGGCGCCTAAGGAAAACCTCCAGGAGATCCATACCTGTCACTCCCTCCCGAACCAACTGAACTACGCGCTCCATCAGCATCTTCACGTCAGCTTTCTCCTCCGGAATCAACTTCAGAGAGGAGGGCTTGTTCACTCGGTCCATGGTAAATTGAGGAAGTCCACTCGACTGCCCCGGCGTCGACTCATCCTGGCAGTAGAACCAGGTCGACTGCCAGCCTCTGACTGACTCGGGAAATGTCATGGCTGGGAAGGTGCTCTTGTTCCTCACCTGGATCCCCAGACCTCCACACATTTGGACCACTCGGGTTCTTTCATCGCCTAGGCTCGCCTTCTTCACGGTTTGAGAGCGACATGTGAATATGTGCTTGAACAAGCCCCAATGCGGTCGACAGCCCAGAAAACTCTCACACATAGACACAAACGCGGCAAGATAGGCAATAGAATTCGGGGTGAAGTGGTGGAGTTGCGCTCCAAAGAAGTTCAAGAAACCACGGAAGAAAACGCTCGGCGGCAAAGAGAACCCGCGGTCGACATGGGTAGCCAGAAGCACGCACTCACCCTCTTCCGGCTGGGGCTGCCACTCTTTCCCCGGAAGCCTCGCAGCTCCATGAGGGATCAGACCCTCGTTGGCCATGTCGAGGAGGTCCTTCTCCATGATGGTCGACTGGATCCAATCTCCCTGGACCCAGCCTTTCGGCAGGCGAGATCTGGACGAAGACCCACCGCGGCTGGTGGATCTCCCCTTCGCCTTCTCCGTCGCCGACGCCTTCTTCGCGCGCTCCAGCGCCGCCGTCTTCTCCTTGACCATGGCTACCGGCGAGGCGCATGAGGAGAAGTGGTGCGGAGGCGAGAGCGAGCACGTTGGGCGGAGACGGAGAGGGCAGAGAGAGGATGCTGAGGCACTGCTCAAAGAAAACCCTCGCCGGGCGCATTTATAAGATCCCTTCCGAGTGGATGACAGGTGGGCCCGGTCGATCTAATCATATCCTGGAACTGTTACACGGGCGGGATACGTGGCGAAGAAAGCGGCGCGGGGATCGAGGCGTCTATGTCCCGTCCCATCCGAACGCCACGGTCCGCTCCGCTTCGCGCGTTTCCCCAAATTTTGCATCCCGCGGAATCCGCGAACGGCAGATCAGTCTGTCAGGCGCGGGATTTCCTGAGATCCGTCGCTCGGAAATCGACGAAGCCCGAAAGATCACTCGACGAAAGAAAAGAATGGATCGAGTCGACTGAAGACAAGTTGCTCACTATCAACGAAGAGATTCTCTGGATTCAGAACAACGCACGACCAGTGTGCAAAGGTTAATCGGAAACAGCATCAACTCCTCCGTCACTCAAAGCCTCAATCCATTCGGGGGCTAATGATGGGGTCATGTACCTAGGGTAGGGTCACAGGCCTGATCTAAGTACCCTGCCTAAGGACACCCTTAGAAGAGGTCACCTTCCAGTCGACCAACGAGAGACTCACTCGACTGACTTGAAGGACTCGACCACGAAGACTCACTCGACTACCGGGAGGTCAAAACGCACTATGCACTGCAACGGCCTGTAGTTAAGTAGGCTTTATGATAGTTAAAGACACTTTATGTGGGGCGTTACCTGTAACGCCCCGGACTTAATACACCTTAAACCCTTCATTACGTGGGTTGGCTGGGGTCCTGGCGCACTCTATATAAGCCACCCCCCTCCACGGGCAGAAGGGTTCGGCACCCTGTAATTCATATACATATAATCCACTCGACCGCCTCCGGGCTCCGAGACGTAGGGCTTTTACTTCCTCCGAGAAGGGCCTGAACTCGTACATCTCTTGTGTTTACAACCTCTCCATAGCTAGAACCTTGCCTCTCCATACCTACCCCCCACTCTACTGTCAGACTTAGAACCACGACAAACGGCCCGACCGATCAAGCACCGAAACTACGGCACCTCCGAGTTCCAGCACACGTTCAGCTTGATGACGTCCCTCGAACTCCGATCCAGCCGAGTGTCGAGGGAGAGTTCCGTCAGCACGACAGCATGGTGACGATCTTGATGTTCTACCGTCGCAGGGCTTCGCCTAAGCACCGCTACGATATTATCGAGGTGGACTATGGTGGAGGGGGGCACCGCACACGGCTAAGAAACGATCCGTAGATCAACTTGTGTGTTCTATGGGGTGCCCCCCGCCCCCGTATATAAAGGAGCCAGGGGGAGGAGGCGGCCGGCCAAGGAGGGCGCACTAAGGGGGGAGTCCTACTCCCACCGGGAGTAGGACTCCTCCTTTCCTAGTAGGAGTAGGAGAGAAGGAAGGGGAAGAGAGAAGGGAAGGAAGGAGGGGGTGCGGCCCCTCCCCCTAGTCCAATATATCGATCTTTACGTCTCGACCATTTCGAGACTCCTCGTCATGTCCCCGATCTCATCCGAGACTCCGAACTCCTTCGGTACATCAAAACTCATAAACTCATAATATAACTGTCATCGAAACCTTAAGCGTGCGGACCCTACGGGTTTGAGAACTATGTAGACATGACCTAGAACTATTCTTGGTCAATAACCAATAGCGGAACCTGGATGCCCATATTGGTTCCTACATATTCTACGAAGATCTTTATCGGTCAAACCGCATAACAACATACGTTGTTCCCTTTGTCATCGGTATGTTACTTGCCCGAGATTCGATCGTCGGTATCCAATACCTAGTTCAATCTCGTTACCGGCAAGTCTCTTTACTCGTTACGTAATACATCATCTCACAACTAACTCTAGTTGTAATGCTTGCAAGGCTTATAGTGATGTGCATTACCGAGAGGGCCCAGAGATACCTCTCCGACAATCGGAGTGACAAAACCTAATCTCGAAATACGCCAACCCAACATGTACCTTTGGAGACACATGTAGTACTCCTTTATAATCACCCAGTTACGTTGTGACGTTTGGTAGTACCCAAAGTGTTCCTCCGGTAAACGGGAGTTGCATAATCTCATAGTTACAGGAACATGTATAAGTCATGAAGAAAGCAATAGCAACATACTAAACGATCAAGTGCTAAGCTAACGGAATGGGTCAAGTCAATCACATCATTCTCCTAATGATGTGATCTCGTTAATCAAATGAAAACTCTTTTGTCCATGGTTAGGAAACATAACCATCTTTGATAAACGAGCTAGTCAAGTAGAGGCATACTAGTGACACTATGTTTGTCTATGTATTCACACATGTATCATGTTTCCGGTTAATACAATTCTAGCATGAATAATAAACATTTATCATGAAATAAGGAAATAAATAATAACTTTATTATTGCCTCTAGGGCATATTTCCTTTAATAGTATCTTGCATTACTATGTCATTTGCTTAGTTTAGACATGCTTTGTGTGAATGCCACCTGTTTAGTGTCTAATTACCATATATGTGAATTATGCAATGCCATCTTGTTGCAAGACATTATATATGTGAATTATGCAATGTTATCTTGTTGCAAGGCATTATGTATGTGAATTATGCAATGCCATGTTGTTTAGGCAAGCGTCATATATGTGAATTATATCATGTCGTCCTTTTTTGTATTGCTCATTGTTTTTGTCGACAATGTTTGTATATTCAACTGCTCTTCCTGTGCATCAGCCATTTGAATTGGTGATGGAGAAATCTGGAGTAAAAACAAGGTCTTCAGAGCAGACAATGCTACCTGCTGAAGCAGATATCTTGCTGGTTACAGATAGCTCTTTAGAGGAGGATTCAGAGGCAGATGACCAGTCCTATTATCCCCCTGAGGTGTATGCTCAAACTTGGTAGGGTTATATTACTCATATAATGCATATGTTGTATTGCAATGCTTAGTTTTTACATCATATACACAATATTGAATGCCATCTCCTTAGTTGACACATCATATATGCGATTGCCCTCTGCTCACTTCCTTAGTATATAAATCATATATTTAAATTATGTCATGCCATGATGTTTACATAGACAACATGTATCTGAATTATGGCATGCCAACCCATTTTTTAAAGACATAATATAGTTATATCATCTCATCCTTTTTACATAGTCATCATATTTTAAATTATGTCATTCTATCCGTGAATTATATCATGCCATCATGTTTCCATCGACGGCATGTTTGTCATTTATGGCATGCCAACCACTTTAATAGACACATCGTATAGTTATATCATGTCATCATGTTTACATAGTCATCATATTTTTGATTTATGTCATTCTATCCTGTTTAGTTAGCCATCATACATGTGAAATTGTGTCATGCTATCCTGTTTAATTAGCCATCATATATGTGAAATTATGTCCTGCTATTCTGTTTGCTTAGACAACATAAATGTGAATTATTTCATGATCTGTTTTCTTCCCTACTATCCATTGCACCTGTCTATCTTACAATATCTGTACATTCAATTACTTTTCTTGTTTATCAGCCATTTCAATTGGAGGGAGTGATGGCAGTATCTGTGGGAGTAAAAACACGGTCTTCAGAAAAGATGGTGCTACCTGTTGATGCAGATAGAACCACGGTTGTACTTGCCCAAGAACCAGCCCCACCACACATAACCCACACTCATGCAGATTGTACCCCTACCCAGTTGGACAAAGAACCAGCTACACCCCTTCTAACACCAACCCCAGCAGATAGACATCCAGTTCCCATTGACACAGCACCGTCTCCACCACAGAGCACCCAAACACGAGCACTTAGTAAGGCAACTGCAGTGCCCAAATCACGAGGACCACCACTCTGAACCCGAAGTCAACGCTTAAAGCAGAAAAAATAATTGTTCTCAGGTCAGGTTCCGTAGCTATGGTTCATACTACTTTGCTCTTGCATCACTGTATTTACTGATACCAACCAATTTCAAATTTGAAGGATGCAATTGAAACTCCAATGGCGCAATAGGTATGTTTTAAACCTGTTTCTTCAACGTGTTTGGCTGTTTGCTGTTGTAACTTGCTCTATGTTGATTTCAGTTTCAATTGAATAAATAGTTACGTTCTCATGCCATGCACATTACAAGTGTTGTTATTGCTGTGTAGTTTCCCACACTTATATTCTGTCTATGCTGCTTTGTCTTAAATAGATATGATTCGAACTGTATCTATCTTGATTTGGCAACATAAACTAGAATGATATAGACCATACAGTGACCATACTACATAGATATATTGTTTGTTTCATGTTGTTATCTTGTCCACCTTACTACTGAACTGGTTTACCAAAATGAGTTTCATATACTACATTGTAAACCTAAGATGTGTTTGTTTGTTTCTCTTTTAGAACGCAGATAAAATATTGGAGAAGAGTACCCTATTATGCAATGGTAAAGGAAGTAATGCAGATAAGGTTCAAGATAGTGAGACATCCCTGGTGGTCTCCAAGAAAGCTGATAAAAACTATATTGAAGACACTGAGACAACCCCAAAGTCTTGTCTTGATGTAGTGTTCGAGTTACTGGCTACCACTGCTGGCACCAGCTCTTCGAACTCGTTGCCTGAATCAGTTCGGCTTCTTGAGTCTCAACTTCAAGTTGAAAGACATCGATCAGATGTTATGCGACAAGAAGCCGAAGGACTGAGGAAGTCCCTGCAGAATTCAGATGCATACTTTCTGGTGCAACAGCAGGCGCTGGAGAACTTAAGCGCCAAACAAGAAAAGTTAATAAGCTCGCTAAGCATCTTGCCAGTATTATGGGTACCCAGGATATTGTTTCTTGAGCTCTTTTAAAGTGGTTTCGGTTCTGGACTTGTTTTGCTGCGGCGTTTATATGTTGTTGTGTTCCCTATATTTGCACTGGTGGCGAACTTTGATGCCCAGTGGATGTAATATGTGTAATAGCTGTGATAGCCTAGTGTAAGTTGCTTGCTTATTTATTTCCTTGTTGTCTTGTTTATGTGTTTGCTTGTATTCAGTGCAGTTCTTTTTCTGTGGTTTGCTAGTGGTTGCAATAACCTATTTTTTAAAACTAGGCCACAATAACCATGTGCTAATATTTACTGTAGTGACACTGGACCTACGGGCCGTATAAACAGTGGGCCTTCTACGGGCCGTAGAAACAGTGGGCCTTCTACGGGTCGTAGAAACAGTGGGCCTTCTACGGGCCGTATGATCGATTGGCCAAACATGGGCCAAACAGACCGCATTCTGGCCGTAAACGGGCTAGAGTTGGAATCGTCCGTTCATGGGCCGACCATAACGGGCCATCGTTAATAGGCTGCATTTGATGACGCTATGAAAACGGCCCAACGTATTAACAGACCACAAACGGGCCGACTGTAACCACGGGCTGAATTTGGCCCACA
The DNA here is from genome assembly GCF_018294505.1 of Triticum aestivum. Lineage (NCBI taxonomy): Eukaryota > Viridiplantae > Streptophyta > Magnoliopsida > Poales > Poaceae > Triticum > Triticum aestivum. The sequence goes on along the minus strand of NC_057810.1, from coordinate 711,127,395 downwards.
AGCAGAAAATGACAGTAACGGGCCGTAAGTAAACGAATGCTGGAAATGAGCCCAAGAATAAATGGGCTCTGAGAAGGCCGAAAGATAACATGGGCTAGAAACGGCCCAACGGAATAACGAACCGTTAATGGGTATAAAGTGATACACTGTTCTATACAGGCCAGTTTCACCACGGGCCGTTAATGGGTGTAAAGTGATACACTATTCATTACGGGCCAGTTTCACCACGGGCCGTTAATAGGCCAAGAGTTACATAGGGCCTCATATGGGCTGAAAGACGTCATGGGCCATACATGGGCCAGAAGTGAAAACAGGCTGGAATCATATTGGATGGCCTAGATGACGCTACTGGGCCTATTCAAATAGGACGTAACGGGCCTTGGGTTAGCAGGCTGTAAATGGGCTATATGCGAACAGGCCGTTAACAGGCTTTCCATGGGCCGGCCCGCCACCTTTTGACCAAGTCAAACAGGCCGGCCTTTTCACAGCAATGGGCTTCTGTTGGGCCGTGCCACGTGTCGACGTATCATAGGCGCCTTCTGTCCAATGATTGGATGACATTTGTCCCAGCGATGAGCCGACACGTGTTTCCTCCAGCCAACAATGATTTTACACGTGGAAAATCCCCATTGGTCGGGGCTGTTAACGGATTATCGGATCCAAAACCCGACCCGATAGCTTAATGACGTTCCGTTACGGTGGATGCCGCGTGTCGGTCACCCTTAACGAAAGCACTTCTGTGACGCGTGATTTATCGTCATGGAAGTGGATACTTCCGTGATGATAATTTTGGTAATGTCATGGAACACTTCTACGACAGCACAGGTATGACTATCTTGATTCTGTCATAAATTTGTCATGGATGTACATGCATGACAAAAACGCGACCTACTGTGACAAACACGTATCATCACGGAAGTGTATTTTTTTGGTAGTGATATCCGTTGTTCTCACGTGTTGGCTGAAATCAGCCTCATTTGGTTCACACGTAGTAACAGAAGATGACAAATGGTGATTATAGTAGAATCATCTGAAGAATGAGTATTGCATTGATTGAGGTGATCGTGGGGAGTTCATAGAGTCAAACTAAGGAATTTGAGGGAAAACTGGAACATCGAACATAACATCAATTGATTCAAACGAGGTGTTGCTATAATTCAAACTATTCTGCCATCTGTAAAAAAAGTTAACACAAGAAGTAAAAAAACATCAATAACCTTTGTAAAAGTAGAGGAAGAAACAAACGGATGTATAAGTGAAATATCATGAAAGTACCTATAGTTTGAATTGTTCTGGCAATCTGTTTGACTTAGTAGTATGAACAGCTTTAGGTGCGAATGTTGTGTTGATGGACCCAGGTTGATGAACATGGGTCAACAATGTGACATCATGTTGATCATCTATCGACTGTGAGGAGTCGTCGGTATAGTTTAGGGTTTGTTGTCATTCGAAAAAGTAAGGTAAAACAAGTGAGAAAGAAAGTGAAAATATCGTATAAAAGGAACCGAGGGATGAACCTGGGTAGAGATGAGTGCAAAAGAAACGTGTACCGACTAAAATGTTCAGGCAATCTATTGTACTCATTCATGATGAAGTGACAACATTAGAAAACAAAGCAATTTTGCCTAGCCTAGATATGACAAATAACACTCATTATATTTATTGTCGCACAAGAATGCATAAGATTCTGAACGTTGTCGAATTATGTTAGGAACAACTAACAAAACTTACATGGTACATGTTTCGGATAACGTAACTTGATGATGAATAAATAAACAATTATATGCAATGAATAAATTTTAGAATCACCTAATATATTGATCGGTGTATGCCAAATAATTTGATGACTGCATGTTCGCTGAGTCGGTTGAAGAATAGGTTGGTAAATATGAAACTGTGGATCTGTAAAAGAAGTCCCCTCGGAAAGAAAAGCATGTTCGTGGAGAACTGTGTGAGGGATGCAATTCAGTAAGATCCAAATCCTTCACAGGGACGTGAGGCGGAACAAATGGTAAAGAAGAGTTTCCATCAGATGATTTGAACTAGGAAAATCTGAACGGATAAAATGGTAGATAGAAAGATTTGAGGGGGCATGTTGAGTAAGCATCAAAGCTACTAGAACAGTAAAAGTAAAAGAGTATTCGCAAAAAAAGAGAGTAAAAGAGAAAATTATCTGTAGAATTCTAACTTTAATCCATGAAACTCGGCACGGAAAGGTTCCATATTTGTAGTGGAAACAAAAAAAAAATCTCGTAGTGGAAACAATAACCGCAGTAGTTCAAGCAGCGAAGAAAATAAAATTATGGGAACGGAAAGACAATAGACGTACATTGAACAATAATGTTATGGATGTACAAAAGGGAGAAGAAGGGTTCATGGAGAGTAAGAATGCAGAGAGCAGACGATGAAGAAGAAGAACATGAAGCAAAGAGGTGAACATGCAAGGTCCACTTGGTACTCCAACAAGTGCGCGATAGGACGGTGTATACGACGTGTCCGTACAGCAGCTGACATGTATATCAAAATATGTTCGTGCGTATTCATAGATTGCCCGTGTTTTTAGCATTTTTTGGGTGCATTGGTGTGCATGATTTTTTTTAGGTATTGTGTGTATATAGTGTAGTGTGTGGTGCATGAAGTTGGATGCGCGCACTTGGTGCGTAGACACTTAACTTTGTGTTGCGCGAGTGTGTGGCCCGTTGGCAGGCGCACGTAGCGTTTTGTTCTTGATGTGTTGCCCGTTGTTGGAGCGCGGCGGGGGGCGGGCCTTGCTTTTCCGGGGCGTACGAGATTGAAGGGACACGGGAAAGGGAAAAAGATAAAAGAGACCCGACGCAGAAATGGGTGGACAAAAAGGCAGCGGCGGCACCGGGGCGTCCCTCCGTATCGCTCGTTCAAACGCCTTGGCTCCTCTCCTTTTTCTACTACAGGAGCAGCGGTGCTAGAAATGTTTTTCCCTGGCCGATTCATTTGCCGGTGAAGAAAAACGAGCAACGTGTGTGCGCACGCACCAAGTATTTCTGTGTGGGCAGACAGAAAACGGAGACGTCTCCGTTCTTTTGTCTGCTCATTGGCTGGTTGATAATCGTGTGTCCGGACTCGGGGCGGCAGCATTCATTTTTCTCTTCTCATTGGCCGCCGGGACTGTCCGTGCCGGCGTGCGCAGCGCGCGGAGCCAGCTCGCTCGGCTCGTTGCCGGGCGTAGGTCGGGAGGGAGGACGGAGTCGTGTGCAGTGCAGCTGGTGGACCGGTCTCGGTCCAGATTCCAGGGGTACTCTCCCAAGAGGCCAAGACGACCGAAAATCAGGCAGGCATGCGTGCACGTCCCCTGCCGGCCACAACAATCGGCTGGCCAGCTCGTTAAATCCCCCGCATCCTCGAAAAAAGTACAGGGTTTCCCTGCCTCCAATGTTGTCATCGGCCTGCCTTGTCTCTGGTGGTCTTAGGGCCCATGGCAGCCAGCAGATCTCGACCCTTAGAGCATCTCCAACAGCCGCGCTTCGCGTCGCACGCAAAAAACTTGTTTGCCGCGCGCGCTTCGGCTGGTTTATCGCGGCCGCCAGCGCTGGCTCCAGCAGTCGCGTTATAATTACAGCGCGCGCGCCGCTCCAGCAGCGCGCAAAAATACAGCGCGCGCGACTCGCCGGCCATTTTAACATATATGACATTTTGGACACAAAATGAGTTCGAAACATTCATCAAAATGCAATGAACATGTGAAATTTGACACAAACAAGTTGATGAATAAAAGTTCATGCCCACAAGTTCATCCAACCAAGTTAAAATGCAAACTAAAGTTCAAGACATAAATGAAAGACACGTCAATCATCTTCCTCGTCCTCGTCCTCATCTTCCGAAGACGATTCTTCCGCCTCCGAAGATGAATCGTCCTCCCTAACCTCATCACACACCGCATCACGTGAAGCTTCGACGGTGTTGGCAAGATCTTCAACGGCATCTTCATGGGAATGTGTGTGAGGAGGCACATCGAAAGACATTCCACCCATGGCGGTCGGAGGTGCACCCATGCCTCCCATGAGAGAAGCAAAACTCATGCCTCCCATGGCGGCCATAGCGTCGGAGGGTGCTCCAAAGCCACCCATGTCTCCCATGGCGGCCGGAGGTGCACCCATGCCTCCCATGGCTCCGAAGCCACCCATGCCTCCCATGGCGCCAAGGCCACCGCCACCCATGTCGCTGAAGCCACCACCACCGATGCCGCCGAGGCCACTGCCACCCATGGCGCCAAGGCCACCGCCACCGATGCCGCCGAGGCCACCGCCACCCATGCCGCCAAGGCCACCGCCACTCATGCAGATCATGACTCTTTTTTGGATCAAGACTTCTTCACGTGCAAGGTTGACGTATTCCTTTTGCGCATCATTGGACAAAGATGTGTCCAAGAAGAACAAGTGCTTCTCCCATTTCAACAACTTAGCTCGCTCCTCCATGCCCACCTTCCTCTCCTGCAATGCCACTTTCCTCTCCTCGGCGGCCACCCTCCTCTCCTCGGTCGCCAACTGTTGGGGAACGATGCAGAAAATAAAAATTTCTACGCTTTCACCAAGATCAATCTATGAGTTCATCTAGCAACGAGAGAAAGGAGTGCATCTACATACCCTTGTAGATCACGAGCGGAAGCGTTCAAGAGAACGGGGTTGATGGAGTCGTACTCGTCGTGATCCAAATCACCGGAGATCCTAGCGCCGAACGGACGGCACCTCCATGTTCAACACACGTACGGTCAGGTAGATGTATCCTCCTTCTTGATCCAGCAAGGGGGAAGGAGAGGTTGACGGAGATCCAGCAGCACGACGGCGTGGTGGTGGATGCAGCAGCGATCTCGGCAGGGCTTCGCTGAGCTTCTACGAGAGGGAGAGGTGTAGCAATGGGGAGAAGGAGGCGCCAAGCGCATGGGTGCGGCTGCCCTCCCTCCCCCCTCTTTATATAGGCCCCCTAGGGGGGGCACCGGCCCTAGGGGGAAACTTGCCCCCCAAGCCAGGTGGAGGCGCCCCCACCCCTAGTGTTTCCAACCCTAGGCGCAGGGGGGGCCCAAGGGGGGCGCACCAGCACACCAGGGGCTGGTTCCCCTCCCACTTCAGCCCATGGGCCCCTCTGGGATAGGTGGCCCCACCCGGTGGACCCCCGGGACCCTTCCGGTGGTCCCGGTACAATATCGGTGACCCCCGAAACTTTCCCGATGGCCGAAACCTGACTTCCTAAATATAATTCTTCACCTTCGGACCATTCCGGAACTCCTCGTGACGTCTGGGATCTCATCCGGGACTCCGAACAACTTTCGGGTTACTGCATACTAATATCTCTTCAACCCTAGCGTCACCGAACCTTAAGTGTGTAGACCCTACGGGTTCGGGAGACATGCAGACATGACCAAGACGCCTCTCTGGTCAATAACCAACAGCGGGATCTGGATACCCATGTTGGCTCCCACATGCTCCTCAATGATCTCATCGGATGAACCACGATGTCGAGGATTCAATCAACCCCGTATACAATTCCCTTTGTCAATCGGTATGTTACTTGCCCGAGACTCGATCGTCGGTATCCCAATACCTCGTTTAATCTCGTTACCGGCAAGTCACTTTACTCGTACCGTAATGCATGATCCCGTGACCAGACACTTGGTCACATTGAGCTCATTATGATGATGCATTACCGAGTGGGCCCAGAGATACCTCTCCGTCATACGGAGTGACAAATCCCAGTCTCGATTCGTGCCAACCCAACAGACACTTTCGGAGATACCCGTAGTGCACCTTTATAGTCACCCAGTTACGTTGTGACGTTTGGCACACCCAAAGCACTCCTACGGTATCCGGGAGTTGCACAATCTCATGGTCTAAGGAAATGATACTTGACATTTGGAAAAGCTCTAGCTAAACGAACTACACAATCTTTGAGCTATGCTTAGGATTGGGTCTTGTCCATCACATCATTCTCCTAATGATGTGATCCCGTTATCAATGACATCCAATGCCCATAGTTAGGAAACCATGACTATCTGCTGATCAACGAGCTAGTCAACTAGAGGCTTACTAGGGACATGTTGTGGTCTGTGTATTCACACGTGTATTACGATTTTCGGATAACACAGTTATAGCATGAATAACAGACAATTATCATGAACAAAGAAATATAATAATAACCATTTTATTATTACCTCTAGGGCATATTTCCAACAGTCTCCCACTTGCACTAGAGTCAATATTCTAGTTACATTGTGATGAATCAAACACCCATAGCGTTCTGGTGTTGATCATGTTTTGCCCTAGGGAGAGGTTTAGTCAACGGATCTGCTACATTCAAGTCTGTATGTACTTTACAAATATCTATGTCTCCATCTTGAACATTTTCACGTATGGAGTTGAAGCGGCGCTTGATGTGCCTGGTCTTCTTGTGAAACCTGGGCTCCTTGGCAAGTGCAATAGCTCCAGTGTTGTCACAGAAGAGTGTGATCGGCCCCGACGCATTGGGTATGACTCCTAGGTCGGTGATGAACTCCTTCACCCAGATTGCTTCATGTGCTGCCTCCGAGGCTGCCATGTACTCTGCTTCACATGTAGATCCCGCCATGATGCTTTGCTTGCAACTGCACCAGCTTACTGCCCCACCATTCAAAATATACACGTATCCGGTTTGTGACTTAGAGTCATCCAGATCTGTGTCGAAGCTAGAGTCGACGTAACCCTTTACGACGAGCTCTTCGTCACCTCCATAAACGAGAAACATATCCTTAGTCCTTTTCAGGTACTTTAGGATGTTCTTGACCGCTGTCTAGTGTTCCTTGCCGGGATTACTTTGGTACCTTCCTACCAAACTTACGGCAAGGTTTACATCAGGTCTGGTACACAGCATGGCATACATAATGGACCCTATGGCTGAGGCATAGGGGATGACACTCATCTCTTCTTTATCTTCTACCGTGGTCGGGCATTGAGCCGAGCTCAATCTCACACCTTGCAATACAGGCAAGAACCCTTTCTTGGACTGATCCATATTGAACTTCTTCAATATCTTATCAAGGTATGTGCTTTGTGAAAGACCTATGAGGCGTCTCGATCTATCCCTATAGATCTTGATGCCTAATATGTAAGCAGCTTCTCCAAGGTCCTTCATTGAAAAACACTTATTCAAGTAGGCCTTAATGCTGTCCAAAAGTTCTATATCATTTCCCATCAAAAGTATGTCATCCACATATAATATGAGAAATGCTACAGAGCTCCCACTCACTTTCTTGTAAATGCAGGCTTCTCCATAAGTCTGCATAAACCCAAACGCTTTGATCATCTCATCAAAGCGAATGTTCCAACTCCGAGATGCTTGCACCAGTTCATAAATGGATCGCTGGAGCTTGCATACCTTGTTAGCATTCTCAGGGTCGACAAAACCTTCCGGTTGCATCATATACAGTTCTTCCTTAAGATGGCCGTTAAGACATGTCGTTTTGACGTCCATTTGCCATATCTCATAATCATAGTATGCGGCAATTGCAAACATGATTCAGACGGACTTTAGCTTCGCTACGGGAGAGAATGTCTCATCGTAGTCAACCCCTTGAACTTGTCGATAACCCTTAGCGACAAGTCGAGCTTTATAGATGGTAACATTACCATCTGCGTCCGTCTTCTTCTTAAAGATCCATTTGTTTTCTATCGCTCGCCGATCATCGAGCAAGTCTGTCAAAGTCAATACTTTGTTTTCAGACATGGATCCTATCTCGGATTGCATGGCTTCAAGCCATTTGTTGGAATCTGTGCCCGCCATCGCTTCTTCATAGTTCGAAGGTTCATCGTTGTCTAACAACATGATTTCCAGGACAGGGTTGCCATACCACTCTAGTGTGGAACGTGTCCTCGTGGACCTACGAAGTTCAGTAGTAACTTGATCCGAAGTACCTTGATCATCATCATTAACTTCCTCTTCAGTTGGTGCTGGCACCACAGGAACACCTTCCTGAGCTATGCTACTCACCGGTTCAAGAGGTAGTACTTCATCAAGTTCCACCTTCCTCCCACTTACTTCTTTCGAGAGAAACTCTTTCTCCATAAAGGACCCGTTCTTGGCAACAAAGATCTTGCCTTCGGATCTTAAGTAGAAGGTATACCCAATGGTTTCCTTAGGGTATCCTATGAAGATGCATTTTTCCGACTTGGATTCGAGCTTTTTAGGTTGAAGTTTCTTGACATAAGCATCGCATCCCCAAACATTTAGAAACGACATCTTAGGTTTCTTCCCAAACCATAATTCATACGGTGTCGTCTCAACGGATTTAGACGGTGCCCTATTTAAAGTGAATGTAGCTGTCTCTAGAGCGTATCCCCAAAATGATAGTGGTAAATCGGTAAGAGACATCATGGATCGCACCATATCCAATAAGGTGCGATTACGACGTTCAGACACACCGTTACGCTGAGGTGTTTCAGGCGGCGTGAGTTGTGAAACGATTCCACATTTCCGTAAGTGTGTACCAAATTCGTGACTTAAATATTCTGCTCCACGATCTGATCGTAAGAATTTTATCTTTCGGTCACGCTGATTCTCTACCTCATTCTGAAATTCCTTGAACTTTTCAAAGGTCTCAGACTTGTGCTTCAGTAAGTAGACATACCCATATCTACTCAAGTCGTCAGTGAGACTGAGAACATAACGATATCCTCCACGAGCCTCAACGCTCATTGGACTGCACACATCAGTATGTATGATTTCCAACAAGTTGGTTGCTCGCTCCATTGTTCCATAGAACGGAGTCTTGGTCATTTTGCCCATGAGGCATGGTTCGCATGTGTCAAATGATTCATAATCGAGAGACTCTAAAAGTCCATCAGCATGGAGCTTCTTCATGCGCTTCACACCAATGTGACCAAGGCGGCAGTGCCACAAGTATGTGGGACTATCGTTATCAACTTTGCATCTTTTGGTATTCACACTATGAATATGTGTAACATCACGTTCGAGATTCATTAAGAATAAACCATTGACCATCGGGGCATGACCATAAAACATATCTCTCATATAAATAGAACAACCATTATTCTCGGATTTAAATGAGTAGCCATCTCGTATTAAACGAGATCCGGATACAATGTTCATGCTCAAAGCTGGTACTAAATAACAATTATTGAGGTTTAAAACTAATCCCGTAGGTAAATGTAGAGGTAGCGTGCCGACGGCGATCACATCGACCTTGGAACCATTCCCGACGCGCATCGTCACCTCGTCCTTCGCCAGTCTCCGCTTATTCCGCAGCTCCTGCTTTGAGTTACAAATATGAGCAACCGCACCGGTATCAAATACCCAAGAGCTACTACGAGTACTGGTAAGGTACACATCAATTACATGTATATCACATATACCTTTGGTGTTGCCGGCCTTCTTGTCCGCTAAGTACTTGGGACAGTTCCGCTTCCAGTGACCACTTCCCTTGCAATAAAAGCACTCAGTCTCAGGCTTGGGTCCATTCCTTGGCTTCTTCCCGGCAACTGGCTTACCGGGTGCGGCAACTCCCTTGACGTCCTTCTTGAAGTTCTTCTTACCCTTGCCTTTCTTGAACTTAGTGGTTTTATTCACCATCAACACTTGATGTTCCTTTTTGATCTCTACCTCCGCTGATTTCAGCATTGAATATACCTCAGAATGGTCTTTTCCATCCCCTGCATATTGAAGTTCATCACAAAGCTCTTGTAGCTCGGTGGAAGCGACTGAAGGATTCTGTCAATGACCGCGTCATCCAGGAGATTAACTCCCAGCTGAGTCAAGCGGTTGTGCAACCCAGACATCTTGAGTATGTGCTCACTGACAGAACTATTTTCCTCCATCTTACAGCTGAAGAACTTGTCGGAGACTTCATATCTCTCGACCCGTGCATGAGCTTGGAAAACTATTTTCAGCTCTTCGAACATCTCATATGCTCCGTGTTGCTCAAAACACTTTTGGAGCCCCGGTTCTAAGCTATAAAGCATGCCGCACTGAACGAGGGAGTAATCATCAGCACGAGACTGGCAAGCATTCATAACGTCTTGGTTCTCTGGGATTGGTGCTTCACCTAGCGGTGCTTCTAGGACATAATCTTTCTTGGCAGCTATGAGGATGATCCTCAGGTTCCGGACCCAGTCCGTATAGTTGCTGCCATCATCTTTCAGCTTGGTTTTCTCTAGGAACGCGTTGAAGTTGAGGGTAACGTGGGCCATTTGATCTACAAGACATATTGTAAAGATTTTAGACTAAGTTCATGATAATTAAGTTCATCTAATCAAATTATTTAATGAACTCCCACTCAGATTAGACATCCCTCTAGTCATCTAAGTGAAACATGATCCGAGTCAACTAGACCGTGTCCGATCATCACGTGAGACGGACTAGTTGACATCGGTGAACATCTCCATGTTGATCTTATCTTCTATATGACTCATGCTCGACCTTTCGGTCCTCCGTGTTCCGAGACCATGTGTGTACATGCTAGGCTCGTCAAGTCAACCTAAGTGTATTGCGTGTGTAAATCTGGCTTACACCCATTGTATTCGAACGTTAGGATCTATCACACCCGATCATCACGTGGTGCTTCGAAACGACGAACCTTCGCAACGGTGTACAGTTAGGGGGAACACTTTCTTGAAGTTATTATGAGGGATCATCTTATTTAAGCTACCGTCGTTCTAAGCAAATAAGATGAAAAACATGATAAACATCACATGCAATCAAATAGTGACATGATATGGCCAATATCATATAGCTCCTTTGATCTCCATCTTCGGGGCTCCATGATCATCTTCGTCACCGGCATGACACTATGATCTCCATCATCGTGTCTCCATGAAGTTGCTCGCCAACTATTACTTCTACTACTATGGCTAACGCGTTTAGCAATAAAGTAAATTAATTTACATGGCGTTTCTCAATGACACGCAGGTCATACAAAAATAAAGACAACTCCTATGGCTCATGTCGGTTGTCATACTCACCGACATGCAAGTCGTGATTCCTATTACAAGAACATGATCTCATACATCACATATATATCATTCATCACAACTTTTGGCCATATCACATCACAAAACACATGCTGCAAAAACAAGTTAGACGTCCTCTAATTGTTGTCCCATGTTTTTACGTGGCTGCAATAGGATTCTAGCAAGAACGTTTTCTTACCTACGTGAAAGCCACAACTGATATGCCAACTTCTATTTACCCTTCCTAAGGACCCTTTTCATCGAATCTGCTCCAACTAAAGTGGGAGAGACAGACACCCGCTAGCCACCTTATGCAACTAATGCATGTCAGTCGGTGGAACCTGTCTCACGTAAGCGTACGTGTAAGGTCGGTCCGGGCCGCTTCATCCCATGATGCCGCCGAAGCAAAATAAGACTAGTAGTGGCAAGAAAGTTGACAACATCTACGCCCACAATAAATTGTGTTCTACTCGTGCAAAGAGAACTACGCATAGACCTAGCTCATGATGCCACTGTTGGGGAACGATGCAGAAAATAAAAAATTTCTATGCTTTCACCAAGATCAATCTATGAGTTCATCTAGCAACGAGAGAAAGGAGTGCATCTATATACCCTTGTAGATCGCGAGCGGAAGCGTTCAAGAGAACGGGGTTGATGGAGTCGTACTCGTCATGATCCAAATCACCGGAGATCCTAGCGCCGAACGGACGGCACCTCCACGTTCAACACACGTACGGTCAGGTAGACGTCTCCTCCTTCTTGATCCAGCAAGGAGGAAGGAGAGGTTGACGGAGATCCAGCACCATGACGGCATGGTGGTGGATGCAACAGCGATCTCGGCAGGGCTTCGTCGAGCTTCTACGAGAGGGAGAGGTGTAGCAATGGGGAGAGGGAGGCGCCAAGCGCATGGGTGCGGCTGCCCTCCCTCCCCCCTCTTTATATAGGCCCCCTAGGGGGGGCGCCGGCCCTAGGAGATGGGATCTCCAAGGGGGGCGGCCAGGGGGAAACTTGCCCCCCAAGCCAGGTGGAGGCGCCCCCACCCCTAGGGTTTCCAACCCTAGGCGTAGGGGGGCCCAAGGGGGGCGCACCGGCCCACCAGGGGCTGGTTCCCCTCCCACTTCAGCCCATGGGGCCCTCCGGGATAGGTGGCCCCACCCGGTGGACCCCCGGGACCCTTCCGGTGGTCCCGGTACAATACCGGTGACCCCCGAAACTTTCCTGATGGCCGAAATCTGACTTCCTAAATATAATTCTTCACCTCCGGACCATTCCGGAACTCCTCGTGACGTCCGGGGGACTCCGAACAACTTTCGGGTTACTGCATACTAATATCTCTTCAACCCTAGCGTCACCGAACCTTAAGTGTGTAGACCCTACGGGTTCGGGAGACATGCAGACATGACTGAGACGCCTCTCCAGTCAATAACCAACAGCGGGATCTGGATACCCATGTTGGCTCCCACATTCTCCTCGATGATCTCATCGAATGAACCACAATGTCGAGGATTTAATCAACCCCGTATACAATTCCCTTTGTCAATCGGTACGTTACTTGCCCGAGACTCGATCGTCGGTATCCCAATACCTTGTTTAATCTCGTTACCGGAAAGTCACTTTACTTGTACCATAATGCATGATCCCGTGACCAGACACTTGGTCACATTGAGCTCATTATGATGATGCATTACCGAGTGGGCCCAGAGATACCTCTCCGTCATACGGAGTGACAAATCCCAGTCTCGATTCGTGCCAACCCAACAGACACTTTCGGAGATACCCGTAGTGCACCTTTATAGTCACCCAGTTACGTTGTGACGTTTGGCACACCCAAAGCACTCCTACGGTATTCGAGAGTTGCACAATCTCATGGTCTAAGGAAATGGTACTTGACATTTAGAAAAGCTCTAGCTAAACGAACTACACAATCTTTGAGCTATGCTTAGGATTGGGTCTTGTCCATCACATCATTCTCCTAATGATGTGATCCCGTTATCAATGACATCCAATGCCCATAGTCAGGAAACCATGGCTATCTGTTGATCAACGAGCTAGTCAACTAGAGGCTTACTAGGGACATATTGTGGTCTGTGTATTCACACGTGTGTTACGATTTTCGGATAACACAGTTATAGCATGAATAACAGACAATTATCATGAACAAAGAAATATAATAATAACCATTTTATTATTGCCTCTAGGGCATATTTCCAACACCAACCTCCTCTCCTCGGCTGCGGCATCTTGGTTCCTTGCCATTTTCCTCACCTCGTTGGCTTCTTTTCTTGCCTTCACAATAGCTTCCATAGCATTTTTGAGCTCATCATCTCCTTTCCTCTTCTTCTTTTCGGTTTTGTCTTTCTTGCACCCATCCGGTCGTTTTGGCTTCGAGTATGAAACCGAGTTGGGTGTGGGGCTTCTCTTGCCGTCATCACTTGATGCATCATCCTCCTCATCATCATCATTCAACTCAATTGTTCACTTGCGTTTGTTGCTCAAATGCAAATCATCCAAACCATCACGCTTCTTCCATTTCTCATCATCCTTTAACACTTCATAGCAATGAGGCAAGGTAAAGATCCTTCCTTTCTTGATCTTCCCCTTCTTGGTTGTCCTCGTCTCTTCTTTGAACAAGTTTTGTGCAATGTTGTACTACAAGAAAAACAAAACAAGTTAGCACTTCGGTCACCAAAAACAAGTATGATGAACATATATGAGATGCCACTTACTCAATCATCCTCATTTGTGCCACTTGGGTTAATCTTGTCAACTGCCTTTTGTGCGGTCGCCCACTTTTGACAATCCGAGTTGATTGTCGACCATCGGGACCGAAGTGATCTCTCGGAGCGGTCAATTCCACTCACGTTGTGAGCATCAAAGTGTTCTTTCATTCTCCCCCAATACGCATCTCTACTTTGATCACCTCCAATGGATGGATCCCTCGACACTTGCAAATAAGTATAGCATAGTAACTTGTCATCGTTGCTGGTGTAATTGCCCGCTCTTCCTTTCGGCGCGTCGACAATGCCCTCACCCTCCTCGTCCACCTCAAACTCATGGTCTTCGAAATGGATGTCATTGGTTTGAGACCAATGCGAATTGTTGGACCCAACACCCATAGTTGACATGTATGCATCATCATTGAGACTACAAAGTTTTTTGAACAATGCAAATAAGCTATCTATATGTGATGATGCATTGAAAAAATAACAAGAAAAGAAAAGTTGGAATTTTATTCACCTTGGGGGCATTTCGTCGAACACGTGGTGCGCATCGGCGGCCGGCTCAACGAGTGAGCTCGCCGGCGCTTCGGTAGCCGCCGCGGCCGTCGAACGCCCTGCAAGCTTCTTTCCCCTCGCCTTCGTGCTGCCGGAGCCGTCCGTCGCCTTGTTCTTCTTCGCGGATGTTTTGCCCTTCTTCGGTCGCGCCGCATTGGGGACCTTGGACGGTGCAGCGGCGGCACGGGACGGCACCGGCGCGACGCCACCTGTTGCCGTGGTCATCCGCGGCGGCAGGAAGAGGCTGCGCGCGAGGCCGACGCTCGGCGGTGGCAACGCCAACGCTCCCCGCGCTAGGGTTTCCGGCGGCGGCGGCGGCGAGGGGGGGTCACGACTGTACAACGGGGTGAGCGGGGTGCCGGTGTGTGCGTCCATGGGTGGCAGGGCGCCGGCGCCGGCGTGCGCGGGGCGTAGGAGGAGGAGAGGAGAGAGTGCGACGCGAGCGCTCGAGTGTACCGCGCACGGTAGCGGACGCCCAAAATACACCGCGCGGGATAGTGCTTTCCACCGCGCGCCCAACTCGTTATAGTGCGCCCGCCGTTTTTGCGCACCCGCTGGAGCGACCCGCCGTGTTGCGCGCGCGCTTAAACGGACTAAATTACGGCGCGGCGCTAGTTTAGCGCGGCTGTTGGAGATGCTCTTAGAGCATCTCCAGCCGTTCGGCCACCCAGGGTGTCCAAAAAGAGCGGCCTGGGGGCGAATCGGAGCTAGATTGGTCCCTGGGGTTCGGTTCGCTCCCAGTTACACACCCACCATTGGCGCGGGTTCGGCGAAGTTCGTTTCAATTTTTTGCAAACTCGGCGACTTTTGCACGAACTCGGCCAAACTTCGTTCAAATTTGTACAAAAACTTAAAAACATGCAAGAACTACGCCTAATAACTTAAAAAACAAACTAAGAAGCCTAGCCGCCGCCGTCGTCTACATGCCGAGAAGCCTGTAGAAGCGGGTGTAGTCGTCGCCGCCGCCATCGTCTACATGCCGAGAAGCCTATAGAAGCGGGTGTAGTCGTCGCCGCCGTCGTCTACATGTCGAGAAGCCTATAGAAGTGGGTGT
>NC_057810.1:711110192-711111737 GCF_018294505.1 Triticum aestivum | reverse complement strand
CGTCGCCGTCGTCGTCTACATGCCGAGAAGCCTGTAGAAGCGGGTGTAGTCGTCGCCGCCGCCGTCGTCTACATGCCGAGAAGCCTGTAGAAGTGGGTGTAGTCGTCGCCGCCGCCGTCGTCGCGCGCCTCGCCTGCGGCGTCCCTTCTGCAGCCCTGGCCGGGGTCGCCGACACGTGGTGGGCGCTTGACGGCCCGGCCTCGACCTCGTCGTCGTTGTCGATGATGATAACGCCGCCCTCCTCGGTGCGGCTACGGGCCTGGGTCCCCAGGTACGCCTAGCGCGGGCGGCGTACTTGCTCGTGGACGTAGTCCTCCTTCGCCCATTTGAGGGCGTACTCGTCGTCGGGGGCCACCATGCCAGCGTGCTTCACGGGGAGCAACCTCGGCTCGGGCTTCGGCCAGACCAGGCGCAGGGAGCGCCTCGTTGGTGCCGTCGCAGGTGAGGACTCGTTGATGACGAGGGCGCCGCTGCGAGCGCGACGCCCGAACGGTGTCCCCTCCGACTCGGGCTTGACGGGACGGAGGGGCGGCGAGCCGGATCCCGACGACGAGGACGACCCCGGCTCCATTTGCCGTGGCATCCAGGAACTGCCGCGGCGGTGAGAGAAGGAGGCCCGCATCGGGTACTCCAGCCGCGGCACATTGCCGGTCTCGATGTGGTCGAGGACGGCGTCAAGTGTGCGGCCGGGGACGCCCCACCACTCGCGCCGTCCTTCGGAGTTGAGGGGGCCGTGGGGGATGATGGCGTTGACGGAGGCGATCTGCTCCTCGCGGTGGCGCTCGAAGTACAGCGTCCACAGCGTTTTGCTGTCGGGCGCGTACCTCGGCTCGTTGCGCTGCTCCTCCGTCAGCTAGGAGCGGACGCGGGCGATCTCCGCCCACCGTGTCGCCCCTTCGGGTACTGGCGGCACCGGGACGCCGGCGGCGCTCAGTCTCCGCGCCCCCGGCATGCGCATGTCAGGGGGCGCCGGGTACTCGGTCTTGTACAGAAGGCGCGCCTCCGGCTCCTGGAGGTGTCGGCGGCAGAAGCCGTTCGCCGCTGCGTCGTCGCCTAGGAATCTCTCGGCGATGCTCATCGGCGGGGAGAAGGCTTTTGCGGGAGGGAGAGGGGAGGTTGTGGCGCTCACTGGCCGGGGAGGGGCGGAGGCGGCATGCGGGAGGACGCGTGGCGGGAGCGGAAGGGACGCGCGTCGGCGACGTCTTCACTGCGCCGCCCGTGAGGCATCAATGGAGGATGACCGGCGCGGCAGCCCTGGCATTGATTCCCGCGGGAACCGAGGCGATGAGGGCGACGAAACGGCCGTCTCGCTAACTCGGCGGGCCCGCGGGAATCACTCAGCTGTTTCGCGCCAAATCACTCGCTCACTGGCCAAATCACTCGCCCAGGCCCCTACTCTTCAGTGGCGGTTACTGTTTTGCTGTGCTTGTCCTATGGGGCCTTAGCTTCGGCGAGGGAGGGGCTCGCCTTAATGCTTGTAGTTGTCGTTAGGTGGTCTACGGATCTAGATGGTAATTTCGGGTGTTGGTTGTAGTGTCATTGACT
>NC_057810.1:711017819-711109759 GCF_018294505.1 Triticum aestivum | reverse complement strand
GGAACCGAGGCGATGAGGGCGACGAAACGGCCGTCTCGCTAACTCGGCGGGCCCGCGGGAATCACTCAGCTGTTTCGCGCCAAATCACTCGCTCACTGGCCAGTGAGCCTGGGTTCGGCCTGTTACTGTTTGGCCAGCGGACCCAGGTCGAACCCGACGCGCATGCCGAACCCAGGCTCACTGGCCAAATCACTCGCCCAGGCCCCTACTCTTCAGTGGCGGTTACTGTTTTGCTGTGCTTGTCCTATGGGGCCTTAGCTTCGGCGAGGGAGGGGCTCGCCTTAATGCTTGTAGTTGTCGTTAGGTGGTCTACGGATCTAGATGGTAATTTCGGGTGTTGGTTGTAGTGTCATTGACTGAAAATGAATAGATCGAAAGTTTTGTCGAGAGAAAAGAAAAATCCTCATCCTCGCGCTGGTTGTGTAGGGAGCGTGTGTACGCGTAGGATGTGAGCGGGAGTGGTGGCGGTGCCGGTACGAGTAGGATTATTGCTTAGCCATTAGCAAGGACAAGTGCGAAATGTGTGGCGCGTTTTGATGTGTTGGTTGCGTGGGGGCGACAGGCCGACCAGCCCCGCAAGCGCTCGTTTTCAGCCGGCCCCGTGCCATCCCCCCGCCGACACCACTCCCCATCGCCGGCCCCACCACCACCGCTAAAATCTTTCTTTTTTTTGGCGAGAGGAGGGCACCACCACTAATCAATGCACACGGTCTCAGGCTTGTCTCACACGCACGCACACCTCTCTCAATCTCAATCCCTCTCTAACGACAGAAAACGAGCCAACATTTCGAGAAGTCCGAAGTGGTTTCTTTCAGCAGCAGCAGCAGCAGCAGCTGCTGCACGAACCAACGGCTTCTTCGGCCGAGCCATGCAAGGAAGAAGAAGAAGAGGAAAAAAGATCCATGATCCATCGCCGTCGCCTGCGGCTGTGTCCCTCTCCCTCCCTCCGGTCAAATCCCCCTTCACTCTTCTCCACTCTTCCCCACCCTTCCCCTCGCCGTCATCACCGCTGCCATTGCAGCCGTGCAGCTCGGACGCGCGCTCACCCAACCCCTTCCCTTTCGCACCGCCGAGCTACCCAACCACGGCCACCTGGTTTGCGCACCCACCGGCAAATGATGTATTTCCATGTACCAAAAATGAATGATGAAAAAAAGTTAAGGACTTGCAAAGAAAAATGTATGCGGAAGGATGCGGCCGGGATGCGTCCGCGCACTGAGCGCATGGCCATCGCATCCCGGAAACTGCCCGGACACGCCCCCATTGCCCTACCCAAACGGACAGAATCCGGGCAAAACGGACGTCCGTTTGGGGTCGCGCGGTGGAGTTGGTCTTATGCACTCACTGCCAGTCCAACATTTGTACACTATAATAATAAATGCGACAATGTTTTTCTTTTGACCTAAAATGCGATATTATTTTAGCATCTAACAACAAACAGACAAGTACTCTCTCAGTTCCAAAATAGATGACCCAATTTTGTACTAAAAAGTTAGTATAAAATTGGGTCATCTATTTTGAAACAGAGGGGGTACAAAACATGCGAAAGTGCCCTTCTGCTCCCGAGCTCAGGTGAGATCGGTGAACAGTAAAATCAGAAACAATCCAAAAAATTCTGTATTTTTTTAATGACAAATTTTGACAAAAGTTTTAAGTGCTTGCAAAAATTCATCATGAAATCACATTCCTGTGAGGCGTGGCAAAAAAAAATTACTTTTGAAAGTAGCATTTTCAGAGTATTGATTTTTTTCTTTGCCACGCCTTACAAGAATGTGATTCCATGATGAATTTTTGCAAGCACTTAAAACTTTTGTCACAAAAAATCTGCTTTTTTTTAAATCGATTTTACTTTTCACCCTCGGGCTCAGAAACTCTGCATCCCAAAAGATGGTGTTTTTTATAACCTCACCAAAGATGCAGAGAGCAAAAGAGGGCTTCGTAGGTGTAGCATTTTTGTATTTTTTTTATCCTATGCATAGTACTAGTAACACATTTTGACAAAAAAGTTGAGTAAATAGCTCGCCCTGATAAATCATCTGCACCACTCAAGATATGAATGTGAACCCACACTGTTCTGCATAATGCATCGAGTTTTATTTGCAACACAAAATTCCAGTTACAGGTTTAGGATCGAAAAGGAAATTCAGAATGAGGAGTTGAGCGTTTCCAGGTTTAGTGCCTCTCAACTCAACTCAACTGAACAGGCATCTCAGCAATCTATCTTGCTGCCTTAACAAAGCTTGATAAGATTGTCGTGCGCCCTGTCTACGAAATTCAACACGAAAGACTACATGTCAAAAGAGAAAAGAGACACACAGGTCATCATTCAGAAAGTGCATCAGGTAGATCCATAGCGGCGCGAATCATCCATCGGTCTCCATAGCCCACACACATCTGAAGGTGACTTATGCAGCGACCGCAGCTTTGCCGTTCTTAGCTGCTTCCCCCTCGGCCTTCTTGGCTTCCCTGTCCTGATCCTTCTTCTGTGCCCTTATCATTGCACGTCTTGCCCGGGGGCGCATCTCACGCACTTGCCGTGGCGGCATGACGAAAGGCTCGAGAGGCCGGTCGTGAAATGGATGCTCGCCTTCAGCAAATATCCTCAGCTTGCGATCCCTATCCTGGAGAGTCAAAGCAGGGGGGTGTTAACTGAGTACACCATCATAAAACTAGTGCATGTTAAATGGTAATTTCAAAACCAACTTCGGAAATAATAATAAAAAATCTGATCATGCACCATGAACAGATTGGTTAACTTTGTAAATTTACCACGCAAACTTAAACAAGACACGAGTAACATAGTGCATATGGACGAACTTCTCTCGTGACTTATGCTTATATTATATGTCTCAGCATATAATAAGAACAATAGCATTATCACCAGTTCATGGCGCATGATAGAAGTGCAGTCTATAACAGGGTAACTGTTATTCTAAGTTAATACGCAGAAGATTCACCACAAATATGCATACAGAAATCCAACTTGCAGAGTATTCTGGTAACAATTAAAGCTAGCATATAATCTTGAACCAGAAAAAAGATGAACCTATGAGCAATCCTTATAAACAAATAGATATGAAATTCACTTACATCACGCAATTTGTTGCGGGGAAGCATGCGCATGACAGCTTTACGGATCACTTCAGTTGGGTCTTTTGCCATCTGGTCCTTGAGCTTTCTTTCCTTCAGATGGCCAATATACCTATTGGGGAAATGGCAAAATGCAGATGACAGAAGAAACTTAATAATGATAACCAAATAAGGTATAAAAAAGTATTTGCTAGAATTACTAACCCTGTATGCCAGTAGTAGATTTTGTCAGTCATTTTTCTTCCTGTGACACAGATATCTTTTGCATTAAGAACAATGCACATGTCTCCAGCTTCCACATGAGGTGCATAGGTTGGCTTGTCCTTGCCTTGAAGCACAACAGCTATTTGGGATGCCAACCTTCCAAGTACCTATCATATAGACAAAATAACTTACTGCATAACAAAATATTTTGACCTGGGCAAATCCTCACAGCTGAAACAAACAGAAGAATTCTGACCTGGCCCTTTGCATCAAAAACACGCCACCGTAACCCTTCTAAATCAATTCTCCTCAACCCTGCAAGTGCTTTCTGCGCAGTTCAAAAAATAAACATGTGTTAGTACCACTGTGCTAGTAATTCACATATCGGCACCATGGTTTGAATACTGCATTCATGCTGTTCAAACTATAGGCTGGATGCAGGAAAGATTCATACTAGGTAGTTATTTGAGGATTTCAATTGCAATGTTAGTTTCATTTTTCAGTGAGAGACAAAGAGTTGCAGCTTCTTTCACTCAAACTATAAGCTCGATGCAAGAAAGATTCATACTGGGTAGTTATTAGACGATTTCAACTGCAGGCTACTTTTGTTTTTCAGGGAGGATCAAAGGGTTGCAGCTTCTTTTTCTCAATCCAATATAATCTTTCACCAACGATAACATACTGTTCCAAAACAATATATGGAAGTTCATTGTCAGGGTAACATATTTTGCACCTTTCCATGAACAAGTTACTAAATATGTACTGTGAATTCAGTGGTGAAATGAGTGCACTAACAAACAATCAAAGAATGCACCTTTCCATGAACAAGTTGCTAAATATGTACTGTGAATTCAGTGGTGAAATGAGTGCACTAACAAACAATCAAAGAACACACCTTTCCATGAACAAGTTACTAAATATGTACTGCAAATTCAGTGGTGAAATGAGTGCACTAACAAACTCATATCTCATTTTAACTTCAGAGTACCATATATGAAACATCATTTCACAGAAGTCGGCAGAGGAGGAGGACAAGAATCTGGTGGTGGACGAGGGCAAGAAGTCGGACGATGAGGAGGACAAGAATCCGGCAAGGGAGGAGAGCAAGAAGCCGGTCTTCAAGGTACAGGTCTGGTCCTTGCTGAATTTTGATGATAACTTCTCAGCTAGAACCTATGAATGTTCTCACCAGTTTGAGGAACCCTTGTGTTTCCTGTAATAAGCGCTTTTTGACAGAATTTTGAATTGGAGAGATTGGTGTGGTTGCTTCCAGTGCTTGCAAAGCTTTAGGTAAATGTTAGAGCTGTCGAATTTGGTTTGCCACAAGCTAGCATAGACTGCAACTATGATACTAATCTTTCGTCAGTGTAAAAAGTCTGCAAATTAACAGCAAGGATCTCCAAGAATTCAGTTACCATCTGTTATGTTTCTTCTCAGAACACTACACAAAGTACCAGCACTGCAAGACAATCACCAACAGATCACTTGGGCAAAATATTTACAACTCCTCAACGGTTCCTGATTCTCTTCTTGTGGGTGCAGTATTATCGTTTCCCTTTCTTTAGCCAGAAGCATTTATAAGCAGCTCCGGAAAGGTACTCAGAAGCTTAGTATCCCAATGAAGCTGCTTGTATTTGTTGATGTACTAATTGTGCGGAACGGAAGCTCTCATCAGAAGAACCACATTGGTTTCCTGTCTTGTTCACGGGAAGCCATGTTGCTGTGTTAATGTTAGTGACTGCTTGTTATTGGTCATGTAGCAGGCATGACAGAGAAACCCTGTTAATGTTTCTACAGATTACCCCCTCAGCGGGAACATTTGATTGTGGGTGTGGGGAGGGCTGGATGGTGTCAAGAGTACCCACCTCCCGGTTGAAGCAGAGGCAACGGTACATGAGGACTACGACGCCAACATCAACAAGGGACAGGTCTGGTTGTCTCGCAATTTTGCAGTTTAGTATTTGTTCTCTCATAGATTTAAGTTGTGAATTTGGTCAGTGTTTGTGTAAAGAAATTTCCTTTCTACAACTCAAGTTGAGCTGAAGAACAATATGATTTAAGTTGTGAATTTGGTCAGATCTGCGTAAAGAAATTTGCTTTCTACAGCTAAAGTCGAGCTGAAGAAAAACATGATATATAATCAAACATTGAGAGGTTATCAATCTTACAATTGATTAGTGGTTAAAAAGACTCGTGTTCAAATCCAGAATTACTGAGAGATGAATTGACCTAGTAACACAATTAATTAGCACGATAGTGCACGGCCAGTATTATGCTTAACCTTGTTCGTTGAGCTTTGATAGTTAAAGACAGACAGCCTGATTGCTCCGCCGCGCATGATAAAGATGCCGCTAGTGACAAGAAATGCACTGGTTGTTGTTATATTCCGTTTTCCCTGTACCTCCTTATCTTGTTGAGCCATTTTGTAATATGTACATAATTATCCACGTGCTCGTGACTTTGCTTGCAAAATGTAATGTAAACAATAACACAATGGGATAATAAAAACACTCAAGAAAATTAAGTACTGTATCAGATTAGTCTGGATAGCAGTTGGCTTGCCACTGCCAGGGCATGATTTGCCCTGGATCAATGCTAGCAACCGAGATAATGAATAAGTCTTCTACTAATCGTTCACAGGAGCCAACATTGAATGTTTGATTTGATTTGCACGTACGCAGCAGGCCCCAATCAAAGCTAATGATTAATTAGGAAGATCGGTGCCTCGAAAGAGAGACGTGACTCACCTTCAGGTTTCCGGTGTAGGCCGGCGGTGCAGCGGATCCGGGCGCGGCGCCGGGCGAGGAGGAGGAGGGAGGGGAGGCGGCCGGCGGGGCCTTCTGGGAGGAGGAGGAGGAGGAGAGGAAGCGGGAGAGAAGGCGTGGCGGCGGGGGCGGGGCTCGGGCCAAGCTCCGGAGTGGATTTTGCTGCGGCGGTGCCGAACTGGGGGCGGACGAGCGGGGCAGGAGGAGAGCGCGAGCTCGCGAACGCCACATCGTCGTCGTCGTCGTCCTCGGCGGCGGCGGCGGCGGCGAGGTGCTCTGGTGGTTCTCTTGTGTGGTGGGGACGCGGAGCACGGGAGAGAGGCAGTGAAAGGTTTCGCGTTAGGGTTTAAGGCCTTAATGGGCTATTGTTGGGCCACTAGTACTATTTGTGCTAGTGTCTGAAAAAAAAAGTTGAATATCAAATGTCTTCTCTACAAAAAAAAAGTTGAAAAGGGGTGACCGACTGGCGTCGCATCCAGACCGGTCCCACGATGTAAGAGCATCTACAACCGGACACCGCCGCCACGTCGAACATACAAGCTATATACGGCATGTGCCGCCCCACAAGTGCACGCAAAAATCCCACCCGGTCCGACGAACCTTAGTCAAACCATTGGTCCTCTCGCCCTATCCCCTCCCCTCCCGTCTTCTCCCCTTCCTCTCCCAATCTCTCCCGTCCCCTTCGCCATGGCCAGGTCCAGCCACGAGACCGATCCCATGGACTAGGATGGCCTCGTGAAGGAGAAGGAACTTCGGCTTCGGCAACAACGCAATGGACGACGAGGAGCTCACGCTTGGCATCGCCATCTAGTGGTTGTGGCTGTACATCGGTGGGAGCTCGAGCTCTGCGACGTTCGCTGCCAGCTCCTCCCGGCCCCGCCGCGCCAATGCGCTCCAACGGGCTCGCCTGTCCCGCTCAGCACCGCTCTAGATCCGAATCAGGGCGGCCCTCTCCCTCCCACTCCAGGGTGAGTGCCAACTCCTCCCGGGCAACATTGGGTGCTTGTGCCCACAGCTCCCATGGGGATGTAGATGCCAAAGTCAAAGGCCAAGGTCGGCCGCCGCGAGCGGCAATGGGCCGTACTGGAGGCCGGTTCTTCCGCCAACGCGCCCCCATTGACCCTGAGGATCACCTCCTGCACGAGGTCATGCGCCATTCATTGACCACGGCGAAGATGAACGCTAGGTGCCTCCAATGCAAAAATGCAAAGGCACTCCGGATTGGGACCGAAGCTTAAGAGTGCCTCACGAGGGAGAAAGAGTTTGTGAAGGTCAAGGCAACACACCACGTTGAAGGAGCATGCTCGCGCCATCCGCGGGCTACATCTCTTCGGCGTCGAAGAGCGGCACCACCAGCACGGACGATGGAGCCGATCCTCCCGTTGCGAACGCCTACACGGAGCGTATAGGGCCTCATATTAGGCAAATATGTTGTAGATGCTCTAAAAACATCTCTAGCAAATCCTTTTTAAAAAAAGGATGATCCCCGGCCTCTACATCTGGGAGATGCATGCGGCCACTTTATTGATTATTCTCGAGGACCTTACAAAGTATTACAACAATATGCCTGAATCCGCCATCTTGGCAACATGTGCCACTACTCCTATCCATCTAATGAAGGGATGCTAGCTGGGCCAAATACCCAGACCACACACCTAAACCTATCATCAAAAGCCGAAAGCCACAGTCGAGCCACATACCGGGTCTAGGGCACAAGCCGGTCTGACGCACTCACATGTGTCGTTGCCGCCATCTTCCATAGGTCCGTCTTAGAGCAAATATTGAGGCTTCTACCTTGTCAGGCCACTCTGCCATCGACGCCACCATGACGCCAGACAGCCACCTCCTCCTGCGCGGGTCCATCTACACGCATCGGGCGTCGAGTCTCCGTTGCGCCATGCCGCCGAGATCCACCGTCTTTGATGCGGAGGAGGAAACACCGCTCCACCTCTGGGCCCATCGCCGGCCTCCTGCCACGATGTCGTGCAAGTCTAGCTCCGAGAAAGCACAGAGGGAATCACGATCTTCAAGACGACACCCTCAGGAGGGGAAGCGACGTATCACGCCATCGTCTGGTCCTGCACCGCAGGTCCTCGGCTTTCACCCGAAGAAAGTGACTCGAGAGCGGAGGAGGTCGGAGAGCTCCACAACGGCCCCTCAGGAGGAGAGCGACATCCGCAGACACCGCGCCGTCAGCTTTTGCCCGGAGCAACTCTACCTCCGCACCCTCACGTTGCCGGACGAGGATGGGGGAACCCCAGCGCCGCCAGCATGCGAACCCACTGGCCCAAGCACCTCCTGCGCGGCGGCGGCGCCATCACCATGCACGACCACCAACCTCACCACCGGCCGAAGCTAACGGGCCAGATCGGCCGAGCCCGCCACGGCCATATCTGGAACCTCGGGACGCCGTCGCGTCGAGGCAGCCATGAGTAGCCGACAGCCCATCACCTGCGAGAGGACGAGGACGCCGCACCGGGCAGCCGCCACGCTGACCGGAGACGCCGAGGACGAGTCTCCCACCACCACGGGCTCACGCCGGCAACCGAGGTCGCCGAGCGCGCGGAGATCCCTGCCGCCACCGTCCTGCAGCGCGGGCTTCGCCCGGTGGACTCATCCGACGGCGGCGAGAGGGGAGATTGTTGGGGAACGCAGTAATTTCGAAAATTTTCCTACGCACACGCAAGATCATGGTGATGCATAGCAATGAGAGGGGAGAGTGTGTCCACGTATCCTCGTAGACCGAAAGCGGAAGCGTTAGAACAACACGGTTGATGTAGTCGTACGTCTTCACGACCCGACCGATCAAGCACCGAAACTACGGCACCTCCGAGTTCTAGCACACGTTCAGCTCGATGACGTCCCTCGAACTCCGATCCAGCCGAGTGTCGAGGGAGAGTTCCGTCAGCACGACGGTGTGGTGATGATCTTGATGTTCTACCGTCGCAGGGCTTCGCCTAAGCACCGCTACGATATTATCGAGGTGGACTATGGTGGAGGGGGGCACCGCACACGGCTAAGAGATCCAAGGGATCAATTGTTGTTCCTTTGGGGTGCCCCCTGCCCCCATATATAAAGGAGCAAGGGAGGAGGAGGCCGGCCCTAGGAGGGGCGCGCCAAGGGAGTAGGATTCCTACTCCTAGTAGGAGTAGGTTTCCTTCTTTCCTAGTCCAACTAGGAGAAGGGGGGAAAGGAGGGGAGTGGAGAAGGAAGGGAGAGGGGGGCCGCGCCCCAAACCCTTTGTCCAATTCGGACTGGGCTTGGGAGGGGCGCACGCCACCTCCTGGCTCCTTCCCACTAAGGCCCATTAAGGCCCAATACTCTTCCCCGTATTCCCGTAACTCTCTGGTACTTTGAAAAATACCCGAATCACTTGGAACCTTTCCGAACTCCGAATATAGTCGTCCAATATATCGATCTTTACGTTTCGGCCATTTCGAGACTCCTCGTCATGTCCCCGATCTCATCCGGGACTCCGAACTCCTTCGGTACATCAAAACTCATAAACTCATAATATAACTGTCATCGAAACCTTAAGCGTGCGGACCCTACGGGTTCGAGAACAATGTAGACATGACCGAGACACGTTTCCGGTCAATAACCAATAGCGGAACCTGGATGCTCATATTGGCTCCTACATATTCTACGAAGATCTTTATCGGTCAAACCGCATAACAACATACGTTGTTCCCTTTGTCATCGGTATGTTACTTGCCCGAGATTCGATCGTCGGTATCTCAATACCTAGTTCAATCTCGTTACCGGCAAGTCTCTTTACTCTTTACGTAATGCATCATCCTGCAACTAACTCATTAGTCACATTGCTTGCAAGGCTTTATAGTGATGTGCATTACGGAGAGGGCCCAGATACCTCTCCGACAATCGGAGTGACAAATCCTAATCTCAAAATACGCCAACCCAACATGTACCTTCGGAGACACCTGTAGAGCTCCTTTATAATCACCCAGTTACGTTGTGACGTTTGGTAGCACACAAAGTGTTCCTCCGGTAAACGGGAGTTGCATAATCTCATAGTCATAGGAACATGTATAAGTCATGAAGAAAGCAATAGCAACATACTAAATGATCAAGTGCTAAGCTAACAGAATGGGTCAAGTCAATCACATCATTCTTCTAATGATGTGATCCCGTTAATCAAATGATAACTCATGTCTATGGTTAGGAAACTTAACCATCTTTGATTAACGAGCTAGTCAAGTAGAGGCATACTAGTGACACTATGTTTGTCTATGTATTCACACATGTATTATGTTTCCGGTTAATACAATTCTAGCATGAATAATAAACAGTTATCATGAAATAAGGAAATAAATAATAACTTTATTATTGCCTCTAGGGCATATTTCCTTCAGTCTCCCACTTGCACTAGAGTCAATAATCTAGTTCACATCGTCATGTGATTTAACACCAATATTCATATTTGTATATGATTAACCCCATAGTTCACATCGTCATGTGATCAACACCCAAAAGGTTTACTAGAGTCAATAATCTAGTTCACATCACTATGTGATTAACACCCAAAGAGTACTAAGGTATGATCATGTTTTGCTTGTGAGAGAAGTTTAGTCAACGGGTCTGTCATATTCAGAGCCGTATGTATTTTGCAAATATTCTATGTCCACAATGCTCCGCACGGAGCTACTCTAGCTAATTGCTCCCACTTTCAATATGTATCCAGATTGAGACTTAGAGTCATCTAGATTGGTGTAAAAGATTGCATCGTTGTAACTTTTTACGACGGGCTCTTTTATCACCTCCATAATCGAGAAACATCTCCTTAGTCCTCACTAAGGATATTCTTGACCGCTGACCAGTGATCTACTCTTAGATCAAAATTGTATTCCTTTGTCAAACTCAGAGCAAGGTATACAATAGGTCTGGTTCACAGCATAGCATACTTTATAGAACCTATGACTGAGGCATAGGGAATGACTTTTCATTCTCTTTCTATTTTCTGCCATGGTCGGGTCTTTAGTCTTAGTCAACTTCACACCTTTGCATCACAGGCAAGAACTCCTTCTTTGACTGTTACATTTTGAACTATTTCAAAATTTTATCAAAATATGTACTCATTGAAAAATCTTATCAAGCGTCTTGATCTATCTATATAGATCTTGATGCTCAATGTGTAAGCAGCTTCACCGAGGTCTTGCTTTGAAAAACTCTTATTCAAGTATCCTTTCATGCTATCTAGAATTTCTATATCATTTCCAATCAACAATATGTCATTCACATATAATATTAGAAATGCTACAGAGCTCCCACTCACTTTCTTGTAAATACAGGCTTCTCAAAAAGTCTGTATAAAACCATATGCTTTGATCAACTCATCAAAGCGTATATTTCAACTCCGAGAGGCTTGCACCAGTCCATAAATGGATCGCTGGAGCTTGCACACTTTGTTAGCACCTTTAGGATTGACAAAACCTTCTGGTTGCATCATATACAACTCTTCTTTAATAAATTCATTAAGGAATGCAGTTTTGACATCCTTTTGCCAGATTTCATAAAATGTGGCAATTGCTAACATGATTCAGACAGACTTAAGCGTCAATACGAGTGAGAAAATCTCATTGTATTCAACACCTTGAACTTGTTGAAAAACCTTTCACAACAAGTCGAGCTTTGTAGATAGTAACACTACTATCAGTGTCCGTCTTCCTCTTGAAGATCCATTTATTTTCTATGGCTTGCCGATCATCGGGCAAGTCAATCGAAGTCCACACTTTGTTTTCATACATGGATCCCATCTCAGATTTCATGGCCTACAGCCATTTTGCGGAATCTGGGCTCATCATCGCTTCCTCATAGTTTGTAGGTTCATCATGGTCTAGTTACATGACTTTCAGAACAGGATTACCGTACCACTCTCGTGCGGATCTTATTCTGGTTGACCTATGATATTCGATAGTAACTTGATCTGAAGTTTCATGATCAATATCATTAGCTTCCTCACTAATTGGTGTAGTGGTCACTGAAACTGATTTCTGTGATGAACTACTTTCCAATTCGGGAG
The DNA here is from genome assembly GCF_018294505.1 of Triticum aestivum. Classification (NCBI taxonomy): domain Eukaryota; kingdom Viridiplantae; phylum Streptophyta; class Magnoliopsida; order Poales; family Poaceae; genus Triticum; species Triticum aestivum. The sequence continues at coordinate 711,097,660 of NC_057810.1, read as the reverse complement.
AAGGTACAATTACCTTATCAAGCTCTACTTTCCTCCCACTCACTTCTTTTGAGAGAAACTTCTTCTCTAGAAAGGATCCATCTTAGTAACGAATAACTTGCCTTTGGATCTGTGATAGAAGGTGTACCCAATAGTTACCTTTGGGTATTCTATGAAGACGCACTTCTCCGATTTGGGTTCGAGCTTATCAAGTTGAAAACCTTTTTCAAATAAGCATCACAACTCCAAACTTTAAGAAACGACAGCTTAGGTTTACTACTAAACCATAGGTCATACGATGTCGTCTCAATGGATTTAGATGATTCCCTATTAAATGTGAATGCAGCTGTCTCTAATGCATAACCCCAAAACGATAGTGGTAAACCGATAAGAGACATCATAGATTGCACCATATCTAGTAAAGTACGATTACGATGTTCGAACACACCATTACATTGTGGTGTTCCAGATGGCGTGAGTTGCGAAACTATTTCACATTGTTTCAAATGAAGACCAAACTCGTAACTCAAATATTCGTCTCCACGATCAGATCATAGAAACTTTATTTTTCTTGTTACGATGATTTTCCACTTCACTCTGAAACTCTTTGAACTTTTCAAATGTTTCAGACTTACGTTTCATCAAGTAGATATACCCATATCTGCTCAAATCATCTGTGAAGGTCAGAAAATAACGATACACGCCGCGAGCCTTAACACTCATCGGATTGCATACATCGGTATGTATTATTTCCAATAAGTCAGTAGCTCGTTCCATTGTTCCGGAGAACGGAGTTTTAGTCATCTTGCCCAAAAGGCACGGTTCGCAAGCATCAAATGATTCATAACCAAGTGATTCCGAAAATCCATCTTTATGGAGTTTCTTCATGCGCTTTACACCGATATGACCCAAACGGCAGTGCCACAAATAAGTTGCACTATCATTATTAACTTTGCATCTTTTGGCATCAATATTATGAATATGTGTATCACTACGATCGAGATCCAACAAACTATTTTCATCGGGTGTATGACCATCGAAGGTTTTATTCATGTAAACAGAACAACAATTATTCTTTGACTTTAAATGAATAACCGTATCGCAATAAACATGATCAAATCATATTCATGTTCAACGCAAACGCCAAATAACATTTATTTAGGTTTAACACTAATCCCGAAAGTATAGGGAGTGTGCGATGATGATCATATCAATCTTGGAACCACTTCCAATACACATCGTCACTTCACCCTCAACTAGTCTCTGTTTATTCTGTAACTCCTGTTTCGAGTCACTAATTTTTAGCAACCGAACAAGTATCAAATACTCAGGGGCTACTATAAACACTAGTAAGGTACACATCAATAATCTGTATATCAAATATACCCTTGTTCACTCTGCCATCCTTCTTATCCACCAAATATTCAGGGTATTTCCGTTTCCAGTGACCATTTCCTTTGCAGTGTAAGCACTCAGTTTCAGGCTTTGGTTCAGCTTTGGGCTTCTTCGTGGGAGTGACAACTTGCTTGTCATTCTACTTGAAGTTCCCCTTTCTTTCCCTTTGCCCTTTTCTTGAAACTAGTGATCTTGTCAACCATCAACACTTGATGCTCTTTCTTGATTTCTACCTTCGTCGATTTCAACATCACGAAGAGCTCGGGAATCGTTTTCGTCATCCCTTGCATACTATAGTTCATCACAAAGTTCTACTAACTTGGTGATGGTGACTAGAGAACTCTGTCAATCACTATCTTATCTGGAAGATTAACTCCCACTTGATTCAAGCGATTGTAGTACCCAGACAATCTGAGCACATGCTCACTAGTTGAGCGATTCTCCTCCATCTTTTAGCCATAGAACTTGTTGGAGACTTCATATCTCTCAACTCGGGTATTTGCTTGAAATATTAACTTCAACTCCTGGAACATCTCATATGGTCCATGATGTTCAAAACGTCTTTGAAGTCCCGATTCTAAGCCGTTAAGCATGGTGCACTAAACTATCAAGTAGTCATCATATTGAGCTAGCCAAACGTTCATAACGTCTGCATCTGCTCCTGCAATAGGTCTGTCACCTAGCGGTGCATTAAGGACATAATTCTTCTGTGCAGCAATGAGGATAAACCTCAGATCACGGATCCAATCCGCATCATTGCTACTAACATCTTTCAACACAATTTTCTCTAGGAACATATCAAAATAAACATATGAAAGCAACAACGCAAGCTATTGATCTACAACATAATTTGCAAAATACTACCAGGACTAAGTTCATGATAAATTTAAGTTCAATTAATCATATTACTTAAGAACTCCCACTTAGACAGACATCTCTCTAGTCATCTAAGTGATCACGTGATCCAAATCAACTAAACCATGTCCGATCATCACGTGAGATGGAGTAGTTTTCAATGGTGAACATCACTATGTTGATCATATCTACTATATGATTCACGCTCGACCTTTTGGTCTCCGTGTTTCGAGGCCATATCTGTATATGCTAGGCTCGTCAAGTTTAACATGAGTATTCCGCGTGTGCAACTGTTTTGCACCCATTGTATTTGAACGTAGAGCCTATTACACCAGATCATCACGTGGTGTCTCAGCACGAAGAACTTTCGCAACGGTGCATACTCAGGGAGAACACTTCTTGATAATTTAGTAAGAGATCATCTTAAAATGCTACCGTCAATCAAAGCAAGATAAGATGCATAAAGGATAAACATCACGTGCAATCAATATAAGTGATATGATATGGCCATAATCATCTTGTGCTTGTGATCTCCATCTTCGAAGCACCGTCATGATCACCATCGTCACCGGCGTGACACCTTGATCTCCATCGTAGCATCGTTGTCGTCTCGCCAATCTTATGTTTCTATGACTATCGCTACCTCTTAGTGATAAAGTAAAGCATTACAGGACGATTGCATTGCATACAATAAAGCGACAACCATATGGCTCCTGCCAGTTGCCGATAACTCTGTTACAAAACATGATCATCTCATACAATAAAATTTAGCATCATGTCTTGACCATATCACATCACAACATGCCCTGCAAAAACAAGTTAGACGTTCTCTACTTTGTTGTTGCAAGTTTTACGTGGCTGCTACGGGCTTAGCAAGAACCGTTCTTACCTACGCATCAAAACCACAACGATAGTTTGTCAAGTTGGTGTTGTTTTAACCTTCGCAAGGACCGGGCGTAGCCACACTCGGTTCAACTAAAGTTGGAGAAACTGACATCCGCCAGCCACCTGTGTGCAAAGCACATCGGTAGAACCAGTCTCGCGTAAGCGTACGCGTAATGTCGGTCCGGGCCGCTTCATCCAACAATACCGCCGAACCAAAGTATGACATGCTGGTAAGCAGTATGACTTATATCGCCCACAACTCACTTGTGTTCTACTCGTGCATATGACATCTACGCATAAAACCAGGCTCGGATGCCACTGTTGGGGAACACAGTAATTTAGAAAATTTTCCTACGCACATGCAAGATCATGGTGATGCATAGCAACGAGAGGGGAGAGTGTGTCCATGTATCCTCGTAGACCGAAAGCGGAAGCGTTAGAACAACACGGTTGATGTAGTCGTACGTCTTCACGGCCCGACCGATCAAGCACCGAAACTACGACACCTCCGAGTTCTAGCACACGTTCAGCTCGATGACGTCCCTCGAACTCCGATCCAGCCGAGTGTCGAGGGAGAGTTCTGTCAGCACGACGGCGTGGTGATGATCTTGATGTTCTACTATTGCAGGGCTTCGCCTAAGCACCGCTACGATATTATCGAGGTGGACTATGGTGGAGGGGGGCACCGCACACGGCTAAGAGATCCAAGGGGTCAATTGTTGTTCCTTTGGGGTGCCCCCTGCCCCCGTATAGAAAGAAGCAAGGGAGGAGGAGGCCGGCCCTAGGAGGGGCGCGCCAAGGGAGTAGGATTCCTACTCCTAGTAGGAGTAGGTTTCCTTCTTTCCTAGTCCAACTAGGAGAAGGGGGGAAAGGAGGGGAGTGGAGAAGGAAGGGAGAGGGGGGCCGCGCCCCAAACCCCTTGTCCAATTCGGACTGGGCTTGGGAGGGGTGCGCGCCACCTCCTGGCTCCTTCCCACTAAGGTCCATTAAGGCCCAATACTCTTCCCCGTATTCCCGTAACTCTCCGGTACTCTGAAAAATACCTGAATCACTCGGAACCTTTCCGAACTCCGAATATAGTCGTCCAATATATCGATCTTTATGTCTCGGCCATTTCGAGACTCCTCGTCATGTCCCCGATCTCATCCGGGACTCCGAACTCCTTCGGTACATCAAAACTCATAAACTCATAATATAACTGTCATCGAAACCTTAAGCGTGCGGACCCTACGGGTTCGAGAACAATGTAGACATGACCGAGACACGTTTCCGGTCAATAACCAATAGCGGAACCTGGATGCTCATATTGGCTCCTACATATTCTACGAAGATCTTTATCGGTCAAACCGCATAACAACATACGTTGTTCCCTTTGTCATCGGTATGTTACTTGCCCGAGATTCGGTCGTCAGTATCTCAATACCTAGTTCAATCTCGTTACTGGCAAGTCTCTTTACTCGTTACGTAATGTATCATCCCGCAACTAACTCATTAGTCATATTGCTTGCAAGGCTTTATAGTGATGTGCATTACCGAGAGGGCCCAGAGATACTTCTCCGACAATCAGAGTGACAAATCCTAATCTCGAAATACGCCAACCCAACATGTACCTTCGGAGACACCTGTAGAGCTCCTTTATAATCACCCAGTTACGTTGTGACGTTTGGTAGCACACAAAGTGTTCCTCCGATAAACGGGAGTTGCATAATCTCATAGTTGTAGGAACATGTATAAGTCATGAAGAAAGCAATAGCAACATACTAAATGATCAAGTGCTAAGCTAACAGAATGGGTCAAGTCAATCACATCATTCTTCTAATGATGTGATCCCGTTAATCAAATGATAACTCATGTCTATGGTTAGGAAACTTAACCATCTTTGATTAACGAGCTAGTCAAGTAGAGGCATACTAGTGACACTATGTTTGTCTATGTATTCACACATGTATTATGTTTCCGGTTAATACAATTCTAGCATGAATAATAAACAGTTATCATGAAATAAGGAAATAAATAATAACTTTATTATTACCTCTAGGGCATATTTCCTTCAGAGATGTGCTGTAGAGGGGGGCCACGGCAGCGTACCTAGGGTTCCCCCGAGCCGCCCTGGGGATGACGCGGGGGTCGGACGTTAGCAGCAACATGTACAGCTTATAATGGGGGGGGGAATTTCACTTCCCCGGCCTCTGCACCAACTAGGGATGCATACGGACATTTTAGTATGAGTATCAAGATAAACATAGTTCTCGGATTTTTTTTTAAAAAAAATGAGTATCAAGATATTTTTTGATGAATGGTTCCACCACACACCAAACTTGATTCTCAATAAATAAGAGAAACCCCTGTACATCACCTGTCAATTCTGAAAATTAAATTTGGATCGTTAGGCTGCACAACCGCATGCCCAACCATTAAGCCAAGGCTCTCTAGCAGATCTCTTGTATCATGGTACCGTAAAACCATTATAAGGGGAATCTTAAAACTGTTTATGACCGCACATGGTGCGGTAGAACAGATACCGCAAATTTCTACTGTAAAAACGAATATTCCATCCATTGATGCTTTTTTTTATTTTTATTTTCCTCTCTCTTTTTTTCCCATGGGCATCTTCGTCCCCAAAATCACCCGCACAAGCAGCTGACCCCAGTCGTGGGCCTCGTGGCCACTTCAGCAGCTCCATGGTCGTCGGGGCCTGGCGGCAACCTTGAGCCCGCATCCATGGCGAAGCTGCCACGGCCGGCCACCAGAGAGCTAGGAATGTCGGGAATGAGGCGAGGAATGGCGGGGGACGTCGGCCTGCTGGTCGGTGGCGATGGCCGCGGCAGTTGACGTGAAACTTCATTCCGGTCATAATGGGCCATCCATTTTCTTCTCTACTACTACCCACCCCCACGGGAGAAAAATGGAGGTTTCATTTGCTCTAGTATTATGTTTTTTTTTGTGTATGCGGGAAATGAAATGCCATGGCATTGGCATGGGTGAAGAAATCAACATTTTCAAAAAAATACTGAACCCCGTGCCCACCACCGTATATACAGCTGATTTTGATTTAATTTTGTGTCGTTGCTAGTACATACGAGTAGTAGTGTGGTCCGGTGTCTACCTACCCCCACATGACATCGACCAGTACCCCAGTACACCTACTAGTGGCGCGGTTGTACTACTGTAAAAAAAACAGAGCATTTCCACCATCAGAGCAAGGCTTGTTACCGTGGAAAAAAAAACATCTTTTATTCAGAGCAAGCGTACACGAAAGATTTACGTTACTGATAATGCATCCTTTTTTATCCCCCACGAAATTACATTTCTTCAAACTTCTTCCTTGACTGTAAAAATTATTCTTCTGCTGTGGGTCTGCCTTTGCTGCTTGTGAGGATCTATACCTGAGGATGATCGACTTCATTTCACGCCTCTACTTTGCAGCATCCTTGGACAGGAAGTTGTGCGACTGGGTGTGGCGCCCATTGGAGAGCTCGTCCACCGAGTCGCCCCGCTCGAACACGGCCGCCGCGCCCATGCCGGACCCTGCGATCCACGACGACATAGCGTGTTCAGTTACCAGCAACAAACGCGTTATTCTTAACTGTGTGTGTGAGCAGCGAGGTTCAGTTCAGAGGGGAGAGAACGAACCGATGCACATGGTCACCACGCCGAATCTGCAGTCCCTGCCCCGGCGCTTCATTTCGTTCAGAAGCGTAGAGATGCACCGGGCACCTGAGAGAAAGAACAGGCTCACCGGGTTAGTACATTGTTTGCTCATATGATGCGGCGACAGTTTATTTTTCAGCGGTAGAACTTCTGTTGGCACCATCACATTCCAAGGTCAAAAGTGAACAACAGCAGATGTTCAATCAATTACCTGTTGCGCCAAGAGGATGCCCCATAGCGATGGCTCCTCCATTCACGTTCACCTTTGACCGGTCGAGGCCCAGCTTGTTGCAGCAGTAGACAAATTGGGAGGCAAAGGCCTACAAATGGATGAACAGGGCGTCAACAATCGTTACATAGATAAGAGAAAAGCAGGGGTTGTGACAACTGAACATACCTCGTTCAATTCAAAGAGATCAATATCATCAATCTCAAGGCCAGCAGACTTCACTGCAGCAGGTATGGCGACCGCAGGACCGACGCCCATAACAGCTGGATCCACTCCAACAGCAACGAAACTCCTGAAATTATGATTAGAGGAAACACCAATAAAGTCAGTAAAGCAGCAGATGTAGGTAAGGTATTTCTCAAATACCATTCAGAAAACTTGTTAACCAATGTTATTTCTACACATAAGGAGGGAGAGGCAGATGCCGCACCTGAAAACGCCAAGTATAGGGAGCCCCTTGCTCACCGCTACAGATCTCTTCATGAGAAGAACGGCTCCAGCACCATCACTCACTTGGCTAGAATTACCTACATAGGTTTAATAGATAGAATCTTTCAGATACAGACAGACAGACTTCTGTTTGGAACAGTAGTGCCAGCAAAGAGTTCTGAATACCTGCAGTTGTAGTCCCATCCTTCTTAAAAACTGTCTTAAGCTTGGCCAATCCAGATAGCGTGGTCCCTGGCCTAATCCCATCATCCACTGATATCACAACTTTCTTTTCCTCTCCAGTTTTGGGGTCAATAAGCTGCAGAATGAGATGATGTTAGTGATTAATGCTCATATTAAATACTTCTGATAGATAAAAAATATATAGTGCAAAAAAAGGAGCTACGTCGTTTACCTTTGTATGCACCGGAATAATCTCATCCTTGAACTTTCCAGAAGCCGTGGCTGCAGCAGCTCTCGCATGAGACTCAGCCTGTTAAAAGGCAAACTTTAATCACATTTTCATGTGTAGGGCGAAGCAACGGAATTAAAACATGGTGCATATGCCTGAGGAACTCACAGCGGCCTTATCTTGCTCTTCTCTGGTTACACCGTATCGCTGAGCAACATTTTCAGATGTTATTCCCATGGGTAGAAGACAATCCTGTGCTTTCTGTAGTTCAATGACCTGCAAAGAAGAATGTGTTACCAAGGCACAAGCAGAGTAAGTTACATGGAGCAAAGTACAGCGTGCGTCCAGAATCCTTACTCTTGGGTTTACTTGGCCTTCCCAACCAACGGAGTTCACCGACATGGATTCAAGACCTGCACCAATCCCTGTTTTGGACCCAAAAACTGTAGCTCAGCACCTCTAATTTAACTTAAAATAAAGCATCTATGCAGCAAAAGTAGCATAAAGCACATGGTAATTACCTATGTCATAGAAACCAGCTTTTATTGCAGCAGCAACATCTGCTACTGCCTGTAGCCCCGATGAGCATTGGCGGTTCACAGTTCTCACGGGGACGGTCTCTGCATCAGCAGAGAGGGAATTAAGGAAATCGAAATCGCTGTCCGTAAGAAAGAAACCTGTTCTTTCATATGAGGTGGCATATATGATATATGATTCTGACAACACAGTATTTACCAGGAATTCCAGCTAACAGAGATGACGTCCTGCACTCGATCGCACGCTGAGAACCTGGGCCTAGCACCGTCCCGACCACAACGTCGCCGATTTCAGCTGGGTTGATTCCAGTTTTGTCCAGGACAGCCTATACATGGAAATTTGGGAGATCAACAAACTGAGGTATAACGAAGCACTGAACTGAACCACAAAGGGCGGCAGGACGACGAGCGCAAACCTTGAGGACAGGAGTAAGAAGGTCCTCCGGGTACGTGTCCTTGAAGCCCCCTCGCTTGGCCTTGCATATCGGCGTCCGGTAGGCGCTGCGGGTTGTCACGGCAAAGAAGAAGAGAGTAGTAATTAGAGCAAGCATGGCATCCGTTCCATTGTAATCATTCCGTTCCCTGATTTGCATAGCAGCAGGAGGGAACGCTCTGCTTTTCCAGAACCTATGATGTAAACAGTTTGGACGGAAGCTATGATTATGAGCTGGCCGCTGGCAGAGTACAAGATCCGAACTCTGAGCTGTGCACTGTCTGTGGATCAAGCGTTGCTGGTTCTTGTGAAAATAATTGGCACGATCATCTAGCATGCTTGGTGTGCTTGCAAGACAGCACTATAAGACAACAAGATTAATTAGGCTGTGGAAAAAAATGAGCCCCCTGCATATATGACCACCAGCACCTGCAAATCACTCAACTACAGCTGGGGGCTCGGCTGTCTACCGGCTGAAGAAGCAGTGGCTAATTATCTCCGTTGAACCAGACTAAAGGAGTAGAGGATACGAATCGGAACTACTGTAGCATCAATTGGCCTGCCGTTAGCGCACGCTAGACAGATATGCTATTACCAAGAAGAGAATGATTGGATCGGCGGGCGAGTGGGCGGATGAGGGAGGGGAGGATGGGGATGCTTACGCGACGATGACGACGTCGTCCCCGAAGCAGGAGCTCCTCTGGTAGGCGGCGCTGTCCCCGGCCGCGCACGCCGACGCCTGCACGCAAACCAATCAGTCAGCTCGTGGAGGAGGACGAAGAGGGGGAAGAAAAAAAAATCGCGGGGAGGACGAGATCTCACGGATATCCGGGACGGGGCGGCGGAGGAGGAGGGGAGGAGGTGCGCGAGGAGCACGCGCTGCCGGTCGATCGCCTTCTCCATGGAAGAAGAAGCAGGGAGAGATCTCTCGCTCGCGCTGACTGATGATTTTGGGGTCGCGGGAGGGAGGCGTGTTGTTGCTGGGCAGCAATGGGGATGGGGGGAAGGGAGGTCGTTGGCTGGCTGGTTCTTATCGAAACGGGAGAGAGTCGGAAGCGAAAGCGGCTGTTGCACGTAACGTCACGCAACCTTAATTACCGCACCCCGTAGAAGGTTGTGCAAGGTACGTCGCCATGTATGCCACAAGCACGTTCAGACCGGATCAGACGTGCGAGCGATAACAGATTTTGGCCGTATATATACACATTCACCCTCCGTGGAATTTTTCTATTCAGCGCGTGTATATGAGCGCTTTGTGTCTGTACTGATGTTCAAAAAAATATATTCAAAAAAATCAGATCTACTGCAAACTAACCTGTGGTTGGATGGTTAGAGGGACTGTGGTATTCCCAGCCCACCAGGGTTCAAATCCTGGTGCTCGCATTTATTCCTGTGATATACCGGCTCAGTCTTGCGAACGCAAGAGATGATACTACGCATGGCACAAATATACAAGGCGTGGGCATGATGCTCGGAGCATAGAGACATGGGATGCTCGGTCCCTAAACTCGCCCGCCCTAGGAAGCAAGCCCAAAACAAACCAACACGACGACCAACATTGGATAATCGGACATCGGGTTTCCCCCGCTGCTCGAAGAGAGACACAGATGACGCCCATGGCAGCCCTTCCGAGAAGGGTGTGGCACCCGCAGGTGCCGCCGCTGCCGGCATCGAAAGGCCGAGCGAGGATTTCGCCCTGGGCAAGAGCCTGAGCAATCCCAAGCCGTCGGAGCAAGATTTGGGGAAGATGAAGACAAGTCGTCGGTCGGAAACCGCCATCACATGAAAGAAGAAAATGAAACGCTTCCGATATATCATGGACTTTTAAATAGTATGCGTTTGGTGTATAATATAACTTTCAAATAGTATGCTTTTTGGCATATATAACTTGTTGTGCTTCGTCGGCGAGCCAATAGATCCACCTCCATATGCATGCTCCTCGGCCAATCGGTGGGAGGAAGGGGAGTCCTGGTGCCTTGGCTCTGGCCGATAGTTTATGTTAGGTTTTTTTTTCTCGCGGGGGCGGAGCTCGGCGGATTGTGAAGCTTCATCATCAAGTTGGTCTTCCAAGCCACGACCATCCTCGAGTTCATCCACTGGGACGAAGTAGGCGGAGCTCCGACGTAGATTTAGGTCGTCCCTTGGGGCGGTGATGTTAGGGTTTTTCGTTGTACGTGTGTGACAATGAAATCCGATGTCAGGCACTTCAGATTGATTCAGGGATCCAACGGCGTCGATTGCTGCACTGGAGCGCTAGACTTTAGTGCACGTGCACGAAGGCTTCCCTGTTGCCATTTACAAGGTTAAGCCGGCTCCGTTTGGGCAACGGCAACGACAACGCATTGGCGGCTAGTTCTCATGAGAGGCGGTGGTGCAAGGTCCTCTATAACTTTTTTATTTGTTTGAGGTGCTTTGTACTTCCTAGAGCATCTAGACCAGACCCACCCACTCCCCCCCCCCCATACACACCTATTCCCTAAATGTTTGGTGGACTGGCCCGGGCAAAAAAATGTCACCCAACCAGACACGCCACTTCCTCTCTAAACGTCCGGGTAGACAGTCTGGATAAAAAATGCCACCCAACCGGACCCCCCCCATACACACTTATTCCCTAAATGTTTGGTGGACTGGCCCGGGCAAAAAAATGTCACCCAACCAGACACGCCACTTCCTCCCTAAACGTCCGGGCAGACAACCTGGATAAAAATGCCACCCAACCGGACCCCCCCCAACCACACTTATTCCCTAAATGTTTGGTGGACTTGCCCGGGCAAAAAAAACGTCACCCAACCAGACACGCCACTTCCTCTCTAAACGTCCGGGCAGACAGCCTGGATAAAAAATGCCACCCAACCGGACCCCCCCCCCCATACACACTTATTCCCTAAATGTTTGGTGGACTGGCCCGGGCAAAAAAATGTCACCCAACCAGACACGCCACTTCCTCTCTAAACGTCCGGGCAGACAGCCTGGCCAAGAAATGCCACCCAACCGGAACCCCCCCCCCCACACACACACTTCCTCCCTAAACGTCTCGGCGGACAGCCCATAGGGCCTGACAAAAAAAATGCAAACCCAGGGTCTGGACAAAAAAGAAAAAGGCACCCAAAAGACGCCCCCCCAAACCCAGCCAACATCCATGCAGTGTTGCACCCTCTCATACCTATCCCATATGTGGGGCAGATATGGGAACGCCCAGACACGTCCTTCATGTCAAATACGACAAGTCAGACCCATACCAAATCCCTCCAAATTGACCAAGTCCACCAAATCAACCGCCATGCTCTCGTGTTCGTCCTCCCTTTACCGCCCCTGACATGGCTCTCCTCCACCCTCGATTCACCTATGTGCCTTCATCCTCGTCCATCGTCCTAGATGTCGATCCCCACTACCCCCCTCCCCCCCCCCCACCGCCATGAAGGATAGCTCGGCGGAGTCCGCGGGAGTCTCGGGCATTGCGACAACCCGGAGACTATCACTGTGGAGGGAGGGGCGTGCCTGACAACGCTTCTGTGAAGCTATGGAGAAGTAGGCCTTCAACATGGACTTGGCCGTGCCCGGTCCGTCTGCGAGAAGGTACCCACCCTCGGTTGCGCTCTCGCAATGGCCGAACATCACCGATGCCTGGAAGCATGAGGAAGCGGGCATCTCTCTATGTATGAATTGTGGTTTATTTTGGTTCGTTGAATTTGGTGCTGAACTATATGATCCACGTGCGTGTCCTTACATGAAAGTGAGGTTTGAATTTGAAAGGTGTGACAGGCGGGGCGGACAAATGAGGGGACTTGCGGCACTATGTGCGCGCAGACGTTTAGGATGTCGGATTTGCCCAATACGATTATACATGTTCATAAATCTGGTCATTTTTCGCAAAAAAGAAAAGCTTAACGCAAACACCAGGGGAGGGGGCACTATGCCGTGCCAGAGGGAGCATGAGCTCCCCTTTTTTGTTCGAGTAGGTATGTGCCCGTTTGTTGAGGCCAAATACTTTTTAACGCAATAAGATAACCATATGGGACAAGTCTTGATGCAAAACATATACTTCCTCCCTTCCTAAATATAAGTCTTTGTAGAGTTTCCACTATGAACCACATACGGATGTATATAGATGCATTTTAAGTGTAGATTCATTCATTTTGCTCCGTATGTAGTCGACCTAGTGAAATCTCTATAAAGACTTATATTTAGGAACGGAGGGAGTACATAAAATAAGATTATGTTTTGTTTGTAAAGCATAGATTTTATGTCATTGCTTAAACTGATAAATAGATATATGCCCGTGAGTCCGTGATGATCTGCCTTATTGATTACCAAAGATAAAGATTGACCATTTTTATTTGTTCACAAACAGTGAAATTATTGCTATTTATTGGGTTAAAAAAGTGTCTGATCGGTACCAAGTTTTATCATAGAAAATAATTTATTTACGGACCATGAATTTATTGCTATTCAATATTTATTATTGGGTTGCCAAAGATGTCTTACCGGTACCAGCTTTACCATAGGACATAATTTATTTACGGACCATGAATTTATTGCTATACCAAACATTGATCTGATTTATTGGGTTTTCAAAGATTGGTTTGATGAAACCAGACAGGGGTGGAAAACCGAGAAAAACCGGTGAAAGGTGGGGAGGACGGATGAAGAGGTGGTGTGAAGAAAAATTAACAAAAGATGAAACCTTACGTTCTTTTTAACCACAGCAAGTATAGTATAATAATATACCTATAATTAGTATAGAGATAGAGAAAACCACCGACATAATAAAAAAAGTAGGAGACCGTTTCTTCGTCTGGATATACCACTATGTCGATCCGTATCCACATGGGCTGAACCGCCGTCACCAGTCAGGCGTCAGGTCTGACGCCTTCCCCAATTGGCCTTTCCTGAACCAGCTCTATCTGCCGGCCGAGCTTCACTGTACGCCCCCCTCTAGATCATCATCATCATAATGGTAATGTTCTCATACACATTGCCATTTCTATGCTACATATATCATCATACCAACACCGCAAAGGTGCAAACGTGTATGCTCCAAAATGGGCCAAGCAAAACCTATTTCCTGAGCAGAGAAATGTTGGCATACATTGCCATTTCTGTGCTACATCACACCAACACCGGAAACAACCAAAATGGGCCAAGCAAAACCTATTTCCTGAGCACCACCACATCCCTCCCTCTCATAGACATCATCATGAGACAGACAGACAGACAGACAGACAGGCAAAGAGTTTGCCTCATCTTCATACCATCATAAATTTTCTAGTTACATACACCGAACAGATTGGTCCTCAAACCCAGACAGAACCGGCACCAGGTTTTGGCTGACTGACAATCTACTAAGATAGAAACCATACATAACAGTCGCAGAACAAGACGCGGCCCAGACCCGCTCCGGGGTCTCTGCGCACCCTAGGTACACACATTGCCATTTGACTCTCATCCAGCAACACCAGGCGCACGCATTTGCTTCGTTTCTCTTTCTCTCTTCTTTTTTTTTTTACACGGGGAGGATGGACGGATCGGTCGGTCTAGTCTCGGCCTTCCTCCTCGTCGCGCTTGGCGTGGTGCACGGTCCAGTAGGCCTGCGCCGCCAGCACGCGGTCCAGGAGGCCCTGCGGCGGGATCGCCCTCCCCCGCCGCAGCTGCGGGGGGATGCTCGCCGTGTGCACCAGGTTCTTCCACTTGTCCTGGTCCACCAAAAAAGACATTTCAGCGGGTTTTAACAACGAATAACAGGGTTTCTGTGTTATACTATCACGCTATGATCTGACAGAGGAGTAAAATCCAATGCTTCATCCACACTGGCAGAAAGATACGCATGGCAAACAAGTGGCTAGCTACAGGGGAGCATCGGGCGGCGGGGTGATTAGCGCTGGAATGGAGCAGTGCCAGGATCAAAAGATGGTGATGGCTAGCGGCTCTGAGGTTTTTTCCACTGAGCCGTTTTCGAGGGATTACCTTGAGGTCGACGTAGGTCCTCTCCTCGTTGTCGCGAAACGCATGGTTCTTGACGTTTTTCCACCTGGAAGGGAAGAGATAAAGATGGGTCACATGAGACAAAATGGTGTGATCTGCGCTGACCCTGTGATGGAAGAACTATCCTGGGCACAAACAAACCTGCCGAACCCAAGCAGCTCCACAGCTTCCACCAGTAGCTCCACCTCAGCAACGGAGAAGGGCCTCCGCTTACGCCTTTGCCCGAAATCCCTCTGTCTTGACCTGGGAACAACTGGCACGATGGCCAGCGCATCTGGGTTTGAAGTCCCATAGGGGACGATCGCTTGGCAGATTTCTGACCTGACTTGCGCAGCCCCTTCACAGGGATAATCACCCAGAGTGCAGCTTATAAAAGGCTGTTCGAACTTTATCCTGGAAAATGGTGGAGTATAGGAAATCCTTAGATGAGCATAAACATCAGAGATCAAGCAAAATGATATTTCGAAACATCTGCAAAGCATCTTGATAATGTTTTTCTTCTTTCTGATCAGTAAACCTGATGCGAATCTCCAGTATAATAGTGCGAGAAGAGGTGGCTTTATGGGTAACTTACTTCGATAGCGGATTCACAACAGATGGACCAGCGGAGTCCATCTCTTCAGGTGCTAGTCCTGAAGGACGAGAATCTTGCTTAGCTTCACATTCCAGTGTGAAGCCTATGCTATCTGGTTTTGCCCCGTGGCAAATCCCAGCCTGATGAAGCGTCTTATTGTCATCTTGAATGATCTCCCCTTGAAGTAGCACACTGACACTGAGGCTGCCTTCAATTTTACTAGTAACAGCATCCATTACAATTCTCTGAAGAAGGTAACAGCAACAAATATTTTAGGTGCAGAGCAATTATGGTAATACATCAAGACAAAGAAAAATGCCACTAAATTTTTCCATGTTGGATAGATCAAAATTACTGCTAAAATGCATCATCCTTTTAGTATACAACAATATTTTAGATTGCTGGAATTTTAAAAACCAGTCAGCTAGATATCAGCGGTAATGTGTTCTTAATTCTGAAATGCAACACCAACGTGGAACAGGGAATGCCAGATCTGCCCACTGGTTTTCCACAAACAACTATTGGAGATAATATTACTGATAATAGATTACTGACAGCAAAGAATAAAGAGAATATCCTGCTAGACACATTGAGTGTATGGTTGCTAACAAGTCAATAATTATTTTATAAATTTGATGCACATATAGTGTTTTACCTTCAATGAACCAACTGTTGCATTTTCAGGGACCTCAATTGATAGCTCAGGAATGTTGAAAGACTTGATGATGAACTTGACTGGAAATAAACGAAAAGAATAGTAAGTCATCATGTCGAAGAATCACATAATGATTCCATGTACGTAAATACTACAGAAAATATCCAGGATTACCATTACAGCCCTCAGAAGCACATGGCTTTCTTTGACTGGACTCAGAAGCACAAGTTGGATCCTGACCTCCCCTGGAGCATGATGTCCCACTGGCTGGAAATGGCAACCAGCATTTTACTTTAGGAAGTATACCAAAACAGGAAGTGAAGCTATCCAATACTGTGCATCAAATGCTAAGCTGTACCAACTGTGTAAAATGTTACAATTGAATAATACTAAGCAATTTGTGCCCTTTAAATACCAGGCAAAATGGCAATACAAGTATTTTGGATCGGAGGGAGTACATACTTTCAGTTAGGACCCCTTCATCAGATGGCTGTGCAGAGTAGCATTCAACTACTTTTTTTGTCTTGAGCATCCGTTGCATCTGCGCCCTTCGACGTGTAGCGGATATCTTCTTTCCACCGAACTTGCTACCTTTAAAAAAAATAACACTATTCAGCACAATTCCAGCTATAACTAGCGGAAATGATATATTTTTTTAGCTGAACCTGCAAGTGGTTGATTTTCATTTCCTCTACAGCTCCACAGTTTCCATAAGAAATGAACTCTTGCTACTCTATATCATTTTTTCCCATATCATGGTAAATGATATCGAGTAGCAAAAGAAATATCCTTCTTTTTATGGAAACTACTGAGCTGTGGAGGACATAAAGATCAACTCAAAATACCTTTATTAGGCAGCTCTCCACACATCTTATTACGAGCTGCCTTCCTCATCCTGGTGGACAACAATCTCCTTGTTCTACAGTCACCTTTATATGACAAATGCCCACCCTTACTTCCTGAGGTGCTTGGATGCACACACCTGGTGGATTTTTCATCATTATCTATATCTGCAGCATGCTGCACTTGAACCGGATAGAATGGTGAAGAGTTATGGCCATTGTCATGGCCACCCAAGTGCACTCCTGAGCTACTCTCAGAATTAAGCACAGAAGGTTTGATATCCAGATCCATGGTGTCAACCAAACCATGCAGAGCTGCGGCATTGCCATCTACCAGACTTCCGATTATTGCAGGTGTGGCTTGATGCACTTGCTTAACGTCTGCTGATGTCGGGAAACAAGGATGGCATACCCCAATAGTTCCATACTCTGGAATTGTGCCAAGACCACAATCCAACAGAGATGGTTTTGTACAACTAACCAATGAGCCCTCAGCAAACACATCTGGCTTCTTTTCTATCAGCGGCTCTGCTGCTGCATCAGCAACGTTTTGGGTCAATAAGTTGTCCGCATCTGCCTTTTCTATTAGTGACCCTTCTACTGTATCAGCAACATTTTGGGTCGATAAGTCCTCTGTCTTGCGTATGCTAGTTTCTCCGAGAGGGGCACAGATACAATCACAGCCCACTGTATATCCTCTGCAGCAATCATTCTCCAATGCTGTGCTATTGAGCTGCGGGGCTTCATGAAATTGTTCTGCTTTAACAGCTGCCCTGTCTGAATTATGACTTGCTGCCGCTACATCTTGGTCGCTTTCGGTGGAATAATCATCCTCATCTGAGGACAAGGATTCTGCAACTGTGGCGAGCAGATCAAGAGCGTACATCTGCTTTTTCTTTAACCTCGCGGAGCGCTTCACCTGGAAAGATTACAATTGGCCATCAATACAGACCCAAATTGCATTTCCAAGAAAGCTTAATACGGAATCAAATATGTATAAGAGCCTGTCACAAAAGAAAAGCTGTGTACCGGAGCCAGAGTCGTGTCCCGTCGCTTGCGAGGTCGCCGGACGACGGATCCTCCCTCGGACTTCTTCCGGAACACCATTTCTTGGCCTGAAATGGAGAACAGAGCGCTCACCGAGCAGCCAGGGGCGGATCTCCGGGAATTGGGCAGGTCGGTGGGGTTTATCCAATCGTGGGACGAAATCGAACAAGCAAAGCCCGTACCTTTGGAGCCCAATGGGCAAAGACTGCCGGCGGGGCGGAGGGGGGGCGTGAGCGGCGGAGCGCGCGATGAAGCGCGCGGCGGCAGCCGGCAGGGGACGGAGATTCAGAGCCGCGTCTGGTACGACGGGGCCGGTGGGTCGGGGCAGGAGCCCGTCGCGGGGCGGAGGGGGGGGGCACGCCGATCCGATCTGGCCTCCGGGCAGGGGGAGGGGGGAGGGGGCGGAGGGCGGAGGAGGGCCTCGCCGCCCGAGCTCTCGCCGGGGCCGGACGGGGGATGGCGGAGGAGAGGAACGGGTAAAACCCTGTGAACTCGGATGATTTGGTTTTTGGGCCTGTGTGTGTGGGTGGTTTTTGTTCTCGCTGCTTCCCGATTGCTTCTACCCTTGTAGTAAAACCCTAGCACCACTTTCCCCTACTTTTATCCACCAAAACCCCGCTCGCTCCTCTGCCCCCGCCCACCGGGTGATTCCAGATCTGTGTGCTGTATCTATCCACTGCCGTTACAATTTGGAGAAGCAATAGAGACTTGGCGGTATCTGGAGCAGACCGGGTCGTGTATCTAGACATTGTTGCTATAAATTGAAGAAATGGCAGAGATTGATCGTATCGTGGAGCGGATCGGGAGTCGTATCTACACACTGCCGTTACGAGTCGGAGAAACAATGAAGATTTGGTCATAGATCGGGTGATTTATCTACACACAGCCATTACAAGTTGAAGAAATAATAGGATTTGGTCGTATCGTGGAGCGCAACTTACTCCTGTGCTAACAAAGACAGCTGTGAAGGGAATTTTTGTAGAAAAAGAGGGATAATGTGACAATTGTAGTTGGTAGAAGTATTACTATGTGTCTAAATATGACCTTAACCTCCAAGCCTACCTTGAAATGTTTTTTTGCTTGAGTTGCAAAGTGAAAGTGAATGACCACCATATGAGACTTATATAGGTCAAGAGTATTTGGAAATACCAAGCCTACCCTTAAGATAGAGAAAAAGTACATGCTTGGTGGGAAACAAAATTCGTGCTTAATGGTGGACTACGAAGGTGAGAGGGTGCCTTGGCCTGTGGTGGACCAAGACAATGCACCTCCCTCTAAATGAGCCTCTTTACACTAGAGCATTTTACAGATTACAAAACTTGTGGAGGCATGACTACTTTTAAGTCTCCCTTTGTCCCTCTTCATCGCCCACCCTTGGGGACACGGGGGAACTCCAGCTGCCACCGCCATTAGGCCCTCCTTCCTTCTCTTCTCTCGATGCGCCGCCATCAGAGAGCCACCTGCGGAGCCCGGGAGGGCGCCAGGGAAGGTGGTGATAGGACATTTCTTTTGGTTGTGTCTTGCGAGTAGGCTCGCCTGGTGATGCGGGGCCAAAGGTGGTGTACAGGCGAGCGTCGGGCACAGAGGTGCGGCGGTGTGGTGCTGCGCCGTGATATTGGTGTAAGTGCATCTAGTGCCACTCCTAGTTGGTTTTGGAGTATTGACGACAAACGTGGTTGAGGGACTAATGTGTTTGTGAGAATTGCAAGATAACACAGGTAGTGTCCCTCATTGATTCGGTTTACCTACCAGAGATGACCCCTAAAAATGTGTGAAGACATTGAAGACAACGGTGGTACATGAAGACATTCACAACGAAGATTGTGACACGTGAAGCCATTCACTTGAAGACTATGGAGTGCGAAGACACAGTTGTTTTGTAGTTTCCTTTTCTTCTTTATTGAGTCATAGGAACCACCGTACTATTAAGTGGGGTCCAAGTGAACAAAGTCAGAGTGACTGATGTGATGCTCAACCAAATCATATGTCTTCGAGCGAAGACAATGAGAGCAAATCTTATCCAGAGTTGGATGAGTCAGCTTTGCTTATAGCCCAAGCCAAGCTGTCGCGTGTGTTTGAAATCTAACCGTTGGACATGTGTCAGTTCCTTAGTGACCCAGGGTCATTTCAGACATATCAGGCCGGGTTGCCTCCTGGCTATAAATAGACCACCCCCTACACCATAAATTGGTGGCTGCTCCGAGTTACTGCACGAATTTTATCGTTTGAGAGCAACCCACCTTCGAAGCATTTGAGAGAGAAATCCTTGCGAGGACAAAGCCCAAAATGCCCAGAGCCAAAGAGTGTTAGGCATCACTTAAGTCTTTCTGTCCGAGTGATCTGAAGACTTGTTACACTTGAGGTTTGTGAATCCTCTAGTTGATTAGGCGTCCCGTTCTGAGCATCCACGAGTCATTGTGGATTGCCGGTGAATGAAGTCTGTGAAGGTTTAGAAGTCTACCTCGAAGACTTACCAGAGTGATTGGGCGAGGAATGGGTGTCCTTAGCTCAAGGGGAATAAGGTGAAGACATAGTCTTCTGAGTTAAATCTCAGCCTCCCCAACCAGACGTACAGTTGTCACAGCAACTAGAACTGGTCTACCAAATCCTTGTCTTCGTCAAGCTACTGGTTCTATCCTCTACTCTCCTTACTTTACAGTTGTCTTCGTGAAGTCATTACTTGCCTATCTGATCTGTTTGACTTCACTCTGTGAAGACTATTATCTGTTTAGCTTCGTACTATCTTCCTTTCTGATCCTGTCTACCTAGTTGCAGTTAGTCTTCGTGCTTTCATTGTATTGTATGTTTGACTAATGCTTGCCTAGTGTAGTTTTCATTCCGTTGCTTACTATATAGGCTTTGCTTACATGTTTGTCTTCAAAGCAACCATGTTTTGAAGACTTTCATAAAAATCACCTATTCACCCCCTCTAGTCGATAACTAGCACTTTCAATTGGTATCAGAGCAAGGTACTCCCTTGTTCTGTGTGATTCGGTTTAAACACCTGGAGTTTTAGCTATGTTGACTACAGGGATAATCAAGGTCTCCGTTGCGTGCCCTGTCTTTGATGGCACTGACAACCCCTACTGAAAGAACAAGATGCGCATGCATCTTGAAGCCATTGATGTTGATCTCTGGTATGTCGTCAAGACTGTCATTCCCAAAGTCGGTGAAGGCGTCATCGCTACTGATATCAAGAGATTTGCTCAATTGGACTCAACCGCCAAGAACATCATCTGTGGTCATCTGACCAAAGGGCAGTATGGCCATGTGAGTGCACTAGAAACTGCAAAGCTGGTCTGGGACTAGTTGTCCAAGGTCAATGAAGGCATCTCAACTCAGAGAGACTCAAGAATCAATGTTCTTTGCAATCTCGTCAACCGCTTCAAGAGAAATGACAATGAAAATGTCCAGCTCACGTTCGATTGCTTGACTGATATCACCAATGAACTGCGTGCTCTTGGTGCCACTGAGTTCACCAAGCATGAGATCATGAAGAAGCTTCTGAGATCACTTGACAGCTTGTTTGACACCTTGGCCCTGATGATACAAGAACGTCCAGACTTCAAAGATCTCGATCTGTTTGACATACTTGAGAGGCTCAACACCCATGAGTTCCAGCTATCCGAGAAGCGTGATATTTATGGTCCCAACTATGGCCGAACCCGTGCTCTGAAGGCCAAGGCAGTTTCCTCATCTGAAGAAGAATCTGACTATAGCTTTGGTGATCCTGAATAGCTTGGCAAAGAACTTGCAATGCTTGTCAGGAAGTTTCAGAAGTTTTCCAAGAAGAATCGGTTCAGCAAGTCCTCAAGATCTAGCTCCAAGAACGACGATGCTTCATTATGTGACTACAAGAAGAGGACTTGCCACAAATGCAAGAAGACATGCCACTACATCACTGAGTGTCCTCAGTGGAATAAGGAATCGAAGAAGAAGAAGAGTAAGGAATATGATTCTAATGACAAGAAGAAGAAGAAATCTTCAAAATCTTCTTCAAAGTCTTCGTCAAAGTCTTCATCTCACAAGAACACCTCATCAAGCAAGGCTCATGCATTTATTGGCAAGGAAATGGATTCAAAGAAGGAGTCTGCCTCTAAGGAGGTGGAGGTGGAGTCTTAGGAGGAGTCTGATTCAGGCGTGGCAAGCCTGGCTCTGGCATCAGCATTTGCCGCCAAGTCAATCTTCAACACTGAAGACAATGGTCGCAACATTGAAGCAAAAGCTGATGATGACGACGACTCTGCTCCAACCTACTGCTTCATGGCACGTGGTGCCAAGGTAACTTCACGCGATGCCTATTTCCAAACCTCTAGTGAAGATGACTCTGAATGTGAATCCAAACCTAGCTATAAGACACTTGCTAAAATTGCAACTCAGCAACAAACTGCTTGGAACATATTCAAAAGCTACTAGACAAAAGCGATGACTTGTTGGGCGCGGAAATGAATCAAACTCAGTCCTTAGTCGAAGACACTAAAAGTCTTCGCGTTAAGTACAAAGATCTTGAAAGTCATCATGAAACTCTCTCAGCCTCTCATGAGAAGCTTTCCTACAATTATCTTCAAAGGAAGCAGGATCTAGAGAAACTAAGAGCGTCTCATGAAGATCTTCAAAAAGAGAACGATTCACTACTCGCCCAACAGATCAGTACCGCTCAGGTAGGATTTGTTCCACCATGCTTAAAGTGTCTTGAGCGCGATAATGTTGTCTCTGTTGCTGAATGTTCTACTGCTTCTGATGTTGCAATATCTTCAGCTACTGATGTGGTAACTAACCCCTCTACTGAGGATGCCACTACTATTGCTGATGAGAATGCTAGGTTGAAGACATTGCTTGAGACCGGCATGTACAAAAGCCTCAAGGGGCATCAAACCTTGTGTGATGTCCTCAAGAAACATATTCTGAACCGAAACCCTAGGAAAGAGGGTGTTGGGTTCGAGAGGAAAATGAACGTTGATGGTTCATATTGGTCGCCTGAGCAGTACCCCAAAACCACCTGGGTTGCTGCTAAGGATCCTTAAGTGGACCCATCCACTTTATCCGGCTTCACTTGTGCTAACCCAATTGTCATTGATGAATCCTTTGATGCAAATTATAAACTGTTTAAGAATCAGAATGGTGAAGTGTTTGCCAGGTACATTGGTACTAACTGCAGGAACAGGTCACCCCAGAAGAAGATCTGGGTGCCCAAAAGCTGGCTTGAGAAGCTTCCCGTGAATATTATCATGACATCACCTGGGAAGAAGATAAACCCCCGACCAAAGGCATCATATGGTCGAAAGGCTTCATATAGACAGAGGACCCCTCATGGTTACCCTAGCGCCAATGTTTTGCAGGAGAATTGCTATGAGACCCATGAATATGAGTGTGTTTCCTCTAACCGCTATGTTCACAAAACTAAGAACTTTTTTGCATATTCTTATGAGTATTAGTCTCCTCCTGCGAAACTATTTGCTAGGGCTCCCAAGCCAAAGTTCTCAGATGCCGCACTTAGACTCATTGCTTCTAAGCCACCCCTGAAGATGTGGGTGGTTAAGAAGAATTAACTTCTCTTGCAGGGAAAGGTCTCTAGTCGAAAAGCAAAATCTTCTGACGACAATGCTGGAGACCTAAAACATCTTGTGGGACGCAAGATAAAATGCTCCAATGGTCTTATCATGTATTTCGTCCCAGGGTTCCTTGACGAGCATCCTATCATGCCTAACCAGAATTTAAACTTTGATAATATGCTTGTTCGATACATGTTTCTGCTTCACAATACTCTTGTTGAAGCCTATCCTGCTAACTGCATTGTAGGGTACAACTCCGAAAGCCACTAAATGGATTATGGACAGCGGCTGCACCAACCACGTGACTGGTGATCGATGTCTTCTTATGGATTCAACCCTACGTCCATCTACTAAGAGCCACATCACATTCGCTGACACTGGTAAAAGCAAGGTATTGGGTCTTGGTAGAGTTGCTATCTCAAAGGATCAGCACATGGATAAAGTGATGCTTGTTGAATCCCTTGGATACAACTTAATGTCTGTGTCAATGCTCTTTGATCTAAACATGATTGTGATATTTGGAAAATATCGTTGTCTTGTGCTAATGGAATCTGACAAATCTCTAGTCTTCGAAGGCTATCGAAGAGGTGATCTGTATATGGTAGATTTCTCAGCAGGACCACAGCTTGCCATATGTCTTCTAGCAAAGGCTTCAGAATGCTGGCTATGGCATCGACGGCTAGGACATGCGGGCATGAGGAACCTGTACACTCTCGCGAAGAAGAAGCACATCATTGGCATCGAGGGCGTCAAGTTCAAGAAGGATCATCTATGTGGTGCCTCTGGTGCTGGAAACATGACTAGAGACAAGCATCCCTCGAAGACAATCATGACTACCTCACGCCCCTTCGAGCTGCTTCACATGGATCTATTTGGCCCTACTCACTACTCTACTCTTACTACTACTGCACATCTCTATGGCTTCGTTATTGTTGATGATTACTCAAGATACACCTGGGTGCACATAATTCTCTATAAGACTGAAGTGCAGGATGTCTTCAGACGTTTCGCAAATTGGGCCATGATGAATTATGGCATCAAGATCAAGCACATCCGGAGTAACAATGGCACTGAGTTCAAGAATGTTGGCCTCGACATTAATCTTGATACTTTGGGCATCAGACATGAGTTCTCTGCTCCTTACACACCTCAGCAGAATGGCATCATGGAGCGCAAGAACAGAACACTCATTGAGATGGCACGAACGATGCTCGATGAGTACAAGACTCCAAGAAAGTTCTGGCTTGCAGCCATTGATACTGCATGCCACATCATCAACAGAGTATATCTTCACAAGTTCTTCAAGAAGACATCTTATGAACTTCTGACTGGTAAGAAGCCAAATGTCAGTTACTTCAAAGTGTTTGGTGCTAGGTGCTGGATCAAAGATCCACATCACACGTCTAAATTCGCATCGAAAGCACATGAAGGTTTTATGCTTGGTTACGGAAAGGACTCGCACACCTATAGAGTCTTCAACCTCTTTCACTATAAAGTGGTTGAAACTGTAGATGTGCGGTTCGATGAGACTAACGGCTCCCAAAGAGAGCACCTACCAAATGTGCTAGATGAGGCTACACTAGGTGAAGCTATCAAGTTGATGGGTACTGAGAAATCATACCCACAGAGGAACAGCTGAGGATGAGATTATCATTTCTGCACCTAATCAACCTGAAGACAATGCTCAGTCTGAAGCCAATGCTGAAGATGAAGACAACAGTCAGTCGGATCAAAATCTTTGTCCAACTCATCCTCGGGTTGCAAATGAAGTCCAGATTGAGAAGATCATTGATAGCATCAATGCTCCTGGCCCTCTCACTCGATCAAGAGCTACACAACTAGCAAACTTCTGTGGTCACTTTGCCTTTGTTTCTATATCTGAACCCAAGAAAGTCGAAGAAGCCTTCATGGAACCTGAATGGATTCAAGCTATGCAAGAAGAGCTTCAATAGTTTGAGCTGAAAAATGTCTGGGAGCTTGTCAAACATCCTGATCCTTGCAAGCACAATGTCATTGGCACGAAATGGATCTATCGCAACAAGCAAGATGAACTTGGACAAGTTGTCAGAAACAAAGCTCGCCTCGTTGCTCAAGGTTACACACAAGTGGAAGGAATAGACTTCAATGAAACCTTTGCTCTTGTGGCTCGGCTTGAAGCCATTCGCATACTGCTGGCTTATGCCAACCATCACAACATTATTCTGTACCAAATGGATGTGAAGAGTGCCTTTCTCAATGGCAAAATTGAAGAAGAAGTGTATGTTGCTCAACCGCCTGGTTTTGAAGATCCTAAGCATCCTGATATGGTGTACAAGCTCAACAAGGCACTGTATGACCTCAAACAAGCACCTCGCGCTTGGTATGACACACTCAAAGAATTCCTGAAGAGCAAAGGCTTCAAACCTGGTTCACTAGATCCCACTCTCTTCGCGAAGACATATGATGGTGAACTATTTGTGTGTCAAATATACATGGATGAAATTATCTTCGGATGCACGGATAAGAGATACAGTGACGAGTTTGGTTACATGATGCAAGAGAAATATCAGATGTCCATGATGGGGAGCTGAAATTCTTCCTTGGTCTTCAAATCCATCAACAGCGCAATGGCATCTTCATATCGCAAGAAAAGTACCTCAAAGATTGCCTGAAAAAGTTTGGAATGCAAGACTGCAAAGGGTACACGACGCCAATGCCAACCAAAAGTCATCTCGGCCCTGACGACAATGGTAAAGAGTTCGATCAAAAGGTATACCACTCCATGATTGGTTCTTTACTTTATTTATGTGCATCTAGGCATGATATTATGCTTAGTTTGCATGTGTGCCCAATTCCAAGCGGCACCAAAGGAGTCGCATCACCTTGCGGTGAAGCGAATACTTCGATATTTGGCTCACACCCCAACACTAGGATTATGGTATCCAAAGGGCTCAACATTTGATCTAGTTGGATATTCTAATGCTAATTATGCTAGTGACAAGGTTGATTGCAAGTCCACTTCAGGAACATGTCACTTTCTTGGACGATCTCTTGTCTGTTGGTCTTCAAAGAAGCAGAACTGTGTATCACTCTCCACTACTGAATCTGAATACATTACTGCTGGATTGTACTGTGCTTAGCTTCTCTGGATGAAGCAAACACTCAAGGACTATGGCATCAATACGAACAATGTGCTACTCTTCCGTGACAATAAAAGCACCATCAAGCTTTCCAAGAATCCAATTCGGCACTCGAAGATAAAGCACATCGAGATTCGTCATCACTTTCTTAGAGATCATGTCAACAAGGAAGACATTGATATCATTCACGTCAACACTAAAGATCAACTGGCTGATATCTTTACTAAGCCCTTGGATGAGAAGAGGTTTTGCAAGCGTGTGAGCTAAATATCTTAGAATCCTCAAATGTCCAGTGAATGGACACACATCCTAACGCTTATGCATGCTGATGACTTAGATGTGCAACACACGAAGTAACATATTTCTTCAATCAATGAAGACTTACCCTCTGAGTGTGAATACATTAATGCAGAATTTGACTTCGGAGCGCCATGATAATTGTGCGCCGTGTCTGGGTCTAATACTTCCTATATGGTGGGTAACGCCACCACCACAACTTTTTGAAGATTTTCATTTGGCGTCATGATTGCATTATCTTCTCTTTTGGATTGTCTTCAACATTGGTTTATCTTCAAAATCTATATCTTCGCAATGTTGATTTGTCTTCAATGATATTTATATATATCTGCATATGTGTTCTGTCCTCTACAGTATTCACTTATAGCTATGTCTTCACGTTGCTATTTTTATGATCTAAGTGAATGTGATCGGACCCTAATCCCTTCTGTGCTACTCCCTCAAATTTTTTCTGTCTAAGTCATGTGCATTCTGTTGACACTTGTCGAATATCTTCTCCGTGTCCTTGTCAGCAGAAGATACAGAGACACACTTTTAAAACTGCTTTTAATGTCTTATGCTTTGCCTAAAAACCGGAGAAGCTGGAACGACCACCCGACAATCTAGGCGTGCGTGGGAACATTGATCAACTCTTGATAAGTTGCATGCACGCCACGTGTCCTTCAGATGTGAACCGCCAGGGGCACCTGCGTAATTGCGCTGCGCCACCCTCCTCCTTCCTATAAATACACACCCCTCGCGGTCAATATCTATTCTTCTACCTTGACACCTCGCTCAAACCCTAGCGCCACCGCTAGCTTGCGTCGACGCCGGAGACGAAGCTTACCTGCCACGACTTCTTCGACGCCGTCCTCACGCTGGCCATGTACCTCTTCCTCTCTGTCGCCACCGTAGGTGTCTTCCGCTGCCAAGTTAGGGCGCGGAAGATTGGACTGCTCGGCCTCCCTTCCACCTCGTCTAGCAGTTCGTCTGTGGTAATTAAATCTTCTTTCTACAGTCTTTTTGATCTGTCAAATCCATCCACTTCAATCAAAAGTGGTTTATTCACTTCCAAATCTGGATCTGTCTCTTTCTACATCTCATGTATTGCAAAGTATGTTCACTTATGCATTCAAACTAGTTAGATTCCTCACTTGTACCTATTCTTGGATTCGTACAAATCTGGAACCAACTCCCTTCAATAAGTGAATGTCTTCGCATTGTGAGGGCGATGTCTTCTAAACTGATTTATCTTCAAAATCTTCTGAGACTGCATATGACCTCTTCCCCTTCCCTCGCATCTCTAATGCTATCACAGGTACATGTCCGTGGGAGAATAGCTTGGTTCTCATAGTCTGCATTCATTTGCAGAATTCTTACAGCGTCATATCGAATCTCCTGAAGCCAATTCTTGTCTGACTAGCAGATGGAAGCCTTTCACTGTATTGAAGCCAATGAGCCTGAACATTATGGCTTCTGAGAAGTCTGCACGAAAAGGAGGCAGACAACACCGTGGCAACACTGCACTGGACTTGCCTGCAGATCTTTATGAACTCTACAAGTCTGACCCAGAAGAGAGCTACACCCAGCGCAAGAACCGGGTCCAGTGGATCGGAAGATATTGGGCAGAGCAGTGGTTCAAGTACAAGTTTGTAACACCTGAATATGCTGAGAAGAATGTCATCAAGGGCCCATGGGGTGATTGTCTGTACCGAAACTTGGTACCGAAAACTAAGGCTGAAGCTATTGAACAAGAGTTATATCCTTGTATTGTCAGAGGACCACAACCTGAGAATGCCGACCCATCATCTCTCCTATGGTGTCGTGAAGACAATCTCTTCAAGCGCGACTTTCAGTTTGCAAAAGATTCAGCTGTTAAGAACCAGAAGGAGTTCGGCCTTAACTTCAACCCTGGCCCCTCTACTCCAAGGTCAGATGGAACTCGTGAAGCCAATGAGAACAAGATTGGCCCCTTCACCAACTTCGATGGGCTTCTGTCCCATATTGCTGCCTAGAGGACTGCTGTGGAGCAATCTGCTGAAGAAGCAGACTCTGATGATTCTCCATCACCACCAAAGCAGAAGAAGAAGAAGGCAAAAGCTTCAAAGACATCCGCCTCTGCTGCTCCAAAAGCTTCAACCAAGAAGCCACTGAAAACTGCCTCCTGAATCCAGTGTGCAGTCTAAAGATTTGTCTCATGTGTCCAAGAGGACCAAGAAGCCATTGCCCAAGAAGGTTGTTGGGCAACCCCTCACTCCTGCTGTCGTTCTGTGCAACGAGGAAGACACCATTGATCTGTCATGCGATGAAGATCTTGGTGATGTAGCTCTAGAGATGCTGATCAAGAGCAAGCAAGAGGCGAAGATCTTTAGTGATCTGCCCCTCTTTGATGTTGACATCTTGAATAACTTCATTGATGAGTGGTTCGACGACCAGACATCAGCATTGACGGTCTGCAGCTGCCAGTGGGCATCAGTGTCACATTCCACTGAAAGGGCTAGTTATCGACTAGAGGGGGGGGTGAATAGGCGATTTTTATGGAAGTCTTCAAAACTTGGGAGTTTCGAAGACAAACAACAGAAACGACACTATTCATATGCAGTGGAAGGTAGACTACACTAGACAAGACATAGTAAAGTATTCAATAAAGTGAAAGCACGAAGACTATTAGCAGCTAGGTAGTAAAGATCAGGGTGGAAGATAGTATGAAGCCAATCAAGACAAGTAGTCACATAGTGATGTCAAACAGATTATGCAAGCAGGCAATGACTTCACGAAGACAAACTGTAAGTAAAGAGAAGTGAGAGATAGAACCAGTAGCTTCAGGAAGGACAGGGTTTGTTCGACCAGTTCCAGTTGCTGTGACAACTGTACGTCTGGTTAGGGAGGCTGAGATTTAACTCAGAAGACCGCGTCTTCACCTTATTCCCCTTGAGCTAAGGACTCTCAGTCCCCACCCAATCACTTTGGTAAGTCTTCAAGGTAGACTCCCAAACCTTCACAGACTTCGTTCACCAGCAATCCACAATGACTCTTGGATGCTCAGAACATGACGCCTAACCGGCTGGAGGATTCACAGTCCTCAAGTGAAATAAGTCTTCAGATCACGCGGACAGAAAGACTTCAGTGATGCCAAACACTCTTTGGGCTCTGGGTGGTTTGGGCTTTGTCCTTGCAAGGATTCTCTCTCAAAGGCTTCGGAGGTGGGTTGCTCTCAAACGACAAAAGCCGTATACTAACTCTGAGCAGCCACCAATTTATGGTGTAGGGGGTGGGCTATTTATAGCCACTGGGCAACCCGACCTGATTTGTCCGAAATGACCCTGGGTCACTAAGGAACTGACACATGTCGCAACGGTCAGATTTCAAACACACGCGGCAGCTTGACTTGGGCTACAAGTAAAGCTGACTTATCCGACTCTGGATAAGATTTGCACTCATTGTCTTCGCTTGAAGACATAGGATTTGGTTGAGCATCACTTCAGTCACTCTGACTTTGTTCACTTGGACCCCACTTAACAGTGCGGTGGTTCCTATGACTCAACAAAGAAGAAAAGAAACAACGAAACAACTAAGTCTTCGCGCTCCATAGTCTTCAGACATTGTCTTCTCATGTCATAGTCTTCAACGTGATTAGCTTCATAGACCACCATTGTCTTCAATGTCTTCACACATTTTTAGGGGTCATATCCGGTAGGTAAACCGAATCAATGAGGGACTACTACCTATGTTATCATGCAATTCTCACAAACACATTAGTCCCTCAACCAGGTTTGTCGTCAATACTCCAAAACCAAGTAGGGGTGGCACTAGATGCACTTACAATCTCCCCCTTTTTGGTGATTGATGACAAACTGGTTGAAGTTTTCAACGGGGATAAAAGTATGTGAAATTGTAAAGGATTAAGACATTGTCTTCATAAGTGGCAAAAGGCCCCCCCTGAAGATGTGCATATAAATGTTTTGCGTTGGAATGCAAATGCACATGGCAAGTTGTACTTGTGGAGATCCTTCTCACCATATGAAGACAATACATCATGCATGAACAGATATATAGGAATAATGACATGCATAATGAAAGATGGACGTCTGCGAAATGACTTCATGCGGGATTTATCATCGCACATGCGGAATTTATCGTCGCATCACAGAATAGCAGAGAAAGTAGCAGACGACCATCAAGTTTAAGTGTTACAACTCAAAGAACCAAATGTATCAAAACGAGAGTTGTAAACACTAGGCAAAAGTATAGCAACCACCCATATGGACCTGCTTGAAGACTATCAACATATGCTTCTCCCCCTTTTGTCAGTAAGGACCAAAAAGGTTTGAAGACATAGTCGCTACTTGTTCCCATGAGGAGTAGGTGAAGCAGCAGGGTCGTTGTTGAGGTTTGGTGGTGCAGAAGAACTTGGTGCAGTGTCGATACGCACTGATGTTGGAGGTGGTGAAGTAGCATCATCGGTGTCATCAATAACTCTGGCATTTACCGTAGCTGCGGAGGAAGAGTACTCTGAGTCTTCAAGAGATGGAGTTCGACGCAAGACATCATTCCTTGGAGGAGTGGAGTCAAACTTGAATCTCTCGCTGAAACCATCGTCTTGAAGATCAGCTTCAGCACTAAGCAATGTCAAACCCTTCCAAGTCCTCCGACATGTTTCATGAGTAACAAAGGCGTTCTCGGTGGCAAGGTTGCGAATGCGATTGACATCCACCAAGAGGCTTTGCATTTGACGTTTCAACCAGCAGTGATGCTTGTCGTGTTTTTGATGCAAGACCACGAGAAGCTCTCAGTCATTGAGCACACAAGATCGCTTTCGAGTCCTTGGAGCAATGGTGCTTTATGTGGCTTCAGTACGTGCACAGCGAGTGTTGCCGGCCAAAGGATAGACACGAGAAGCAACCTGAAAACCTTCAACATGCTAAGTAAAACTCTGATGATCGATATTGTGAAGATATATTGCCTCCTTGGCAGGCTCTTGGTAGATGGCTTCGACTGACATATCAACCTCTGGCAGGAATACAAGATGATTGCGCGCAGAGGGCTGATAGTTAACGTCGGAGTGGAGCTTGATCAGACGCATAACCCAAGGAGCACAAAATTTCAGACCAAAGATGTCAGAGCCAGATGCAGCAAACTGACGAATGAAGAAATCATGAGCATTGAAGCTTTTTCCATTGAGAATGTAGAAGACCAATGTCTTCATTGCACCTTCAAGTCTTGCTAAGGAGGAATGCCCTTTGATGGGCCATAGAGTTTGCCTAATGATGTGATAGATGGTTCGGTGCAGATACTCTAGGTCTTCAACAAAGAATTCCTTGGGATATTCGGCATCCCGAGGCAGTGGCTTCATCATGCTCAGCATTTGGCTCATGTTGGGCTCTGGCTTCTGAAAGATGCTATCCAATGCATCACGGTGAAGCTGACAACCAGGTTCGTAGAGTTCACCTGGAGTGGACAGGCCGGTAAGCTCAATGAGATCATAAGCTTTGGCTTCATGATGTACATTGCCTGTCATCCACTCAAGGACCCATGTCTTTGGATCCCTGTTGAAGCCACGAATGTGGAGAGTTGCATAAAACTGGAGCAGAAGCTCTTCATTCCAATGCTCCTTATTAGTGACAAACTGTAGCAGGCCTGCATCTCGGAAACAATCAAGTGCTTCTTCTAAGCAGGGCAGGCCAGCAATGGCTTCGGAATCCAGACGCATATGAGGAAATATGCGCCCTTGGTTGTATAGAATGCAGAAGTAATAGCTTCATTGTTGATAGCTCCAGAACCGATCAGATGATATTCTTGGCTTGGAATATGGGTTCTTGGCACTATCAAAGAAGGTGTTGTGTGCAATGAAGCCATTTACATTGAATGATCCTGGTGCAGATGCAATACCTGGGAACCGTGGCAACCTTGGCTTTGGCTTCTGAACCTGAGGCCTGTGCTCCACATGATAATCAAACTGAGGTCCGGGAGCAGGCAGAGGAATCAGAATAGGCCATCTGATAGGAACTAGTTCGCCTTGATAGAATGCATGCTCAATAGTGTGTGGCCTTGGTGGCGGTTCAGGAGCAGAGGCATTAGCGGAGGCGTCAGGCTGCCCATTGGTTGCAGGTGCATCATTGGCTTCATGCATAGTGTTCATTGCAGGCGCCACATTATCTTCAGCCATGACAACGTCATTGGCTTCAGCAGAGTTGTTGGTGGCCGCCTCAAGATTTTCAACCTCCACTTGAGTAGCCGGAGGGTCGGGCATGGACACATTCTCCTCGAGAATAACTTCTTCTTGGTTGGTGGGGGTTGTAGCAACACGTTGTTCTTCTTGTCTTTCATCGGCTGCTGCAGCCGGAATCTCTTCAGAAGCATTAGCTTCAGACACAGGAACCGTCACAGGAGGATTGTCTTTAGGGAACACTTGACGTGCCACTGAGCTGGACTGGTGGGAATCCTCTTCTGTGATGGTTGTCATGGAGACCGATGGACTCAAGCCTTTGCGAAGCCATTGAAACACATGCGACACTTTCGGTGATGGTGTGGTCTCCATGTAATTGTCGTCATTGACAATTGGGCTGGTGACTTGCGTTGGTGGAGGACGGGGTGTACTTAGTGAGTCTTGAACTAGGGTTGCTGGTTGGGGGCGATCAGCCCATGAGGCATCCTGTGTGATTGGCGTCAAAGGACGACCAATACTGATGGGTTCGCTGTTCATGTGAACAGGCGATGATACCGTGGGGCGCTCAATCTGAGGAAGGACTTCATCATCTTCTACATTGTCTTGAGGACCAATGTCTTCAGCCGTGATGGGGTCAACGACTGGATCTTCTTCAGCTTCAGTAGCCTCTATGGAAGCAGACTCATGAACTATCAGCTGACGCTCTTGATTTTTAGGTGCAGGATGAGCAAAAGCAATGGGCTCGACAATAAGGGGCTCTTTGGGAGCAGCCCGATCTCTCTTCTTAGTCTTTCTCTTCTTGGTGGGTGGTGCATCATCAGTGGTGTTCTTGAGCTTGCACTTTCTGGCTTCGGCTTCAGCTGCCTTGGTTTTCTTCTATTCTAAAGCCACTGTGGGGACCTTAGGCTTCGAGCCTGTCATGCTGGCAGGGAAGACAATGCGAGGTTCTTCCTGCCTTGGAGCTTCAGTTGGGGCCACAGTAGACTTCTTCTTTTTGGCAGGCATCTTGGGGTCAATGCCTGGACGCCCAAGTGCCTTGCGCTTCTCAGCTTCGTTGTAAGCTTGAACACACTTGGCAGCAAGATTCTTCATGCGTTCTCTTGAGCCTTTGGCTTCTTCGCGCTTCTTGCAAAATGCCTCCTTGAGGTCATTCAGCATCAACTTGAACTTATGAACATCAGCCACACTAAGCTTGGCCACATGCTTCTTGAACTGTTCTTTCTCAAAATCAATTTTGTTCTTCAGTTCAACAATGCGTTGAGCCAGAGCCAGCTCAGGAGCAATGGCGCCTTGAAAAGTGACGCTGATGCCAATCGGGAGCTGAAGATTGTCAAAGCTGAGATTGGGGTTGTCAAACCACTCATCAATGAAATTATCCAGAATGTTTACATCGAAGAGGGGTAGATCGTTGAAGATCTCATCAGCTGCTCAAGAGCATCCTCACCAAACTCGTCATCTGACGACAGATCAATAGCTTCAGATTCATTCCTTAGAACGGCAGCTGGCGTCAATGCTTGACTGGACCGCTGAGCAGTTCTCTTCCGAGGCTTCTCGTTCCGTTTGGAGACACGATATTGATCTTCAGAGGTGTTACTTGGAGCAGGAGGGGCAGTTGCCAATGGCTTCACTCAAGAAGCTTTTGGTGCAATAGTTGGTTTAGAAGCCTTAGCTTTCTTCTGCTCCTGCGGCTTAGGAGGAGGAGCTAGAGTCTGAGCAGGTGCATCATCAGTGTCAGCATCATCACCAGAATGATCCACATTTGCACCTTGAACGGCAATGTCCGAGAGGAGGCCTTAGAAGTTGTAGAAGGGGCCGATCCTGTTTTCATTGGCTTCACGAGTGCCATCTTCCCGTGGAGAGGATGAACCTGGGTTGAAGTCAAGTCCGAATGCCTTCTTGTTCTTCACAGTAGAGTCTTTTGCGAACTAGTAGTTGCGCTTGAATAGATTATCTTCGTGACACCACAACAAAGAAGAGGGGTCAGCATTCTCTGGCTGCGGTCCGCAAACCATGCACGGATAGAAGCCTTGCTTAATAGCTTCAGTCTGGGACCTGGGTTGAAGATTCTTGTATAGTATATCTCCCCAGGGTCGCTTGATGGCATTCTTTTCTGCATACTCTTCTGTGATGAATCGATACTTGAACCATTCCTCTGCCCAATATCTTCGAATCCATTGGATTCGATTCTTGCATCCTGTATAGGTTTCCTCTGGGTCTGTTTTGTACACCTCGTGCAAATATGGAGGCAAATCCTTGGAAGTGTTCCCATGGCGCTTTCTGCCACCCTTTCTTGCTGGTTTCTCAGTAGCCATGAAGCTTAACCTGAAAGGCTTCAGAACTTGCAAAGGCTTCTTAAGGCTGGTCAGACAAGAACTTGCTTCGGGAGAATTTATATGACTCTGTAAGAACTCTGCAATTGAATGCAGACTATGAGAACCAAGGGATTCTCCCACGGACATGTACCTGTGACAACATTAGAGGTGCGAGGGAAGGGGAAGAGGTCATATGCATTCTCAGAAGATTTTGAAGATAAATCAGTTTGAAGACATTGACCTCAACGCGAAGACATTCACTTATTGTTGTGAGTCGGTTCCAGATTTGTACGAATCCAAGAATAGGTACAAGTGAGGAATCTAACTTGTAGAGTAGCATAAGTGAACATACTAGGCATAGTATGAGATGTAGAAAGAGATTGATTCAACTTCAGAGACCTAGAAACTACTTTTGATGGAGACAGATGAATCTACCAGATCTAAAATACCGTAAAAAGTGAGTTTTAATTACCACAAGAAGAACTGCTAGACGGAGCGAAGTTGGAGGCCGAGTAGTTCAATCTCCCATGCCCTAACTTGGCGATGGAAGACACCTACGGTGGCGGCGGAGAAGATGAGGTCCGCGACCGGCGTGAGGACAATGTCGGAGAAGTCGCGGCAGCTAAGCGCTTCATCGCCGACGTCGTCGAGAGCTAGCGGTGGTGCTAGGGTTTGCGAGAGGTGGCGAGGTGGAATAAGGAATTTTTGACCGTGATGGGATGCGTATTTATAAGGAAAGGGACGACACAACGCAATTACGCAGGTGCCCCTGGCGATTCACATCCGAAAGACACGTGGCAAGCATGCAACTCCTTGGTAGTTGTTCCATGTTCCCATGCACGCCTAGATTGTCGCGGTGGTCGTTCCGAATTCTTCTGATTTCAGGCAATAAAGATAGAGCATTAAAACAAATATAAATGTTTGTCAGATTGACTTCGGCTGACAAGGTTTCAGTGAAGATAATCGACAGTTTTCAATAGAATGCATATGATTTGGATAGATAGAGTTGAGGTAGAAGCATAGATAGGTTAGGGTCCAATCACATTCACTTAGATCAAAAGATTCAGCACAAAACCATAGCTATAAGTGAATGCTGTAGAGGACAGAACATAAGTATACTACCAAATGAAGATAAATCAATTTCGAAGACTTTGCAATTATAACACCAAGAGAAACAGTTCAAACACTAGTTTGGTGGTGGCGTTACCCACCGTATAGGAAGTATTAGACCCAGACACAGCGCACAATTATCGTGGCGCTCTAAAGTCAAATTTTGCATTAATGTATTCACACTTAGAGTGTATGTCTTCATTGGTTGAAGATATACGTTACTTTGTGTGTTGCACATCTAAGTCATCGAAATGCATAAGTGTTAGGATGTGTGTCCATTTCACAGGACATTTGAGGATTCCAAGATATTTAGCTCACACCGCAGCTTGCAAAACCTTTTCTCATCCAAGGGCTTTGTGAAGATATCAACCAATTGCTCTTCAGTGTTGACGTGAATGATATCAATATCTTCCTTCATGACATGATCTCTGAGAAAGTGATGACGAATCTCAATGTGCTTTGTCTTCGAGTGCTGAACTGGGTTGTTGGCAATCTTGATGGCACTCTCATTGTCGCAGTAGAGTGGCACATTCTTCAGGTGAATACCATAGTCCTTGAGAGTTTGCTTCATCCAGAGAAGCTGAGCACAACAAGATCCAGCAGCAATGTATTCAGATTCAGCAGTGGAGAGAGATACACAGTTCTGCTTCTTTGAAGACCAACAGACAAGTGATCGTCCTAGAAAGTGACATGTACCTGATGTGGACTTGCAATCAACCTTGTCACAAACATAATCAACATCTGAGAATCCAACTAGATCAAACTCTGAGCCCTTTGGATACCATAATCCTAGTGTTGGGGTGTAAGCCAAATATCGAAGAATTCGCTTCACAGCTAAGTGATGCGATTCCTTTGGTGCCACTTGGAATCATGCACACATGCAAACACTAAGCATTATATCTAGCCTAGATGCACATAAATAAAGCAAAGAACCAATCATGGAGCGATATACTTTTTGATCGAACTCTTTACCATTGGCATCGGGACCCAGATGACTTTTGGTTGGCATTGGCGTCGTGTATCCTTTGCAGTATTGCATTCCAAACTTCTTCAGGCAATCTTTGAGATATTTTTCTTGAGCGATGAAGACGCCGTTGCGTTGCTGACGAATTTGGAGACCCAAAAAGAACTTCAGTTCACCCATCATGGACATCTGATATTGCTCTTGAATCATGTGACCAAACTCATCACTGTATTTCTTTTTGGTGCAGCTGAAGATAATGTCATCCACATAGATTTGGCACACAAATAGTTCACCATCATATGTCTTCGCGAAGAGAGTAGGATCTAGTGAACCAGCTTTGAAGCCTTTGCTCTTCAGGAAGTCTTTGAGCGTGTCATACCAAGCACGAGGGTCTTGTTTGAGGCCATACAGTGTCTTGTTGAGCTTGTAACCATATCAGGATATTTTGGATCTTCAAAGCCAGGAGGTTGTGCAACATATACTTCTTCTTCTATCTTTCCATTGAGGAAAGCACTCTTCACATCCATTTGATATAGAAGGATGTTGTGATGATTTGCATAGGCAAGCAGTATGCGAATGGCCTCAAGCCTTGCCACCGGAGCAAATGTTTCATCAAGTCAATTCCTTCCACTTGAGTGTAACCTTGCGCAACGAGACGAGCTTTGTTTCTGACTACTTGTCCATTCTCATCTTGCTTGTTGCGATATATCCATTTGGTGCCAATGATATTGTGCTTCCGGGGATCAGGACGCTTGACCAGTTCCCACACATTGTTCAGCTCGAACTGTTGAAGCTCTTCTTGCATAGCTTGAATCCATTCAGGTTCCATGAAGGCTTCAGCGACTTTCTTGGGTTCTGAGATTGAGACGAATGCAAAGTGCCCACAGAAATTAGTTAGTTGTGTTGCTCTTTGTGTAGCTCTTGAACGAGTGAGTGGACCAGGTGCATTGAGGCTGTCGATCATCTTCTCAATCTGTACTTCATTTGCAACACGAGGATGAGCAGGACGAAGACTTTGCCCATTCTGATCAATGTTGTCAATTGGGGGATTATCTCCAGGCTGAGCATTGTCTTCAGGTTGAGTAGATGCAGAAACGATCAGTTCTTCTTCAGCCTGATTCTCAGAAGGTATGATCTCTCCAATTCCCATTTGCTTGATTGACTCGCTAGGGGGTAATTCATGTAGCACATTTGGCAGGTGCTCTCTTTGCGAGCCGTTAGTCTCATCGAACCGCACATCCACAGTTTCAACCACTTTATAGTGAAAGAGGTTGAAGACTCTGTAGGAGTGCGAATCCTTTCTGTAACCAAGCATAAAACCTTCATGTGCTTTTGGTGCAAATTTTGAAGTGTGATGTGGATCCTTGATCCAGCACTTAGCACCAAATACTCTGAGGTAACTTACGTTTGGCTTATTACCAG
Organism: Triticum aestivum; assembly: GCF_018294505.1. Taxonomy (NCBI): domain Eukaryota; kingdom Viridiplantae; phylum Streptophyta; class Magnoliopsida; order Poales; family Poaceae; genus Triticum; species Triticum aestivum. The sequence continues at coordinate 711,058,835 of NC_057810.1, read as the reverse complement.
TTAGGAGCTCATAGGAGGTTTTCTTCAGAAGCTTGTGAAGATAAACACGGTTGATGACGTGGCATGCAGTGTCGATGGCTTCAGGCCAGAACTTCCATGGAGTCTTGTACTCATCAAGCATCGTTCGGACCATCTCAATAAGAGTTCTATTCTTGCGCTCCGCGATGCCATTCTGCTGAGGTATGTAAGGAGCAGAGAGCTCATGAGTGATACCCATGGTATCCAGGTAGAGATCGAGACCAGTGTTCTTGAACTCAGTGCCGTTGTCGCTTCTGATGTGTTTGATCTTGACGCCTTCGATGCCCATGACATGCTTCTTCTTAGCGAGAGTGTGCAAGTTCCTCACGCCAGCATGCCCTAGCCTTCGATGCCAAAACCAACATTCTGAAGCTTTTGCTAGAAGACATACGACCATCTGCGGTCCTGCTGAGAAATCTACCATGTACAGATCATCTTTTCGATACCCTTCAAAGACTAGAGACTTGTCAAATTCCATCAGTACAAGGCAACGATATTTTCCAAATTGGATGAGTGTCAAGAAAATCCGGAGCAAAATACATATTAAGACCATTCGGGCATTTTATCTTGCTCCCTACTAGATTTTAAAGGTCTCTAGCATTAGCTTTGGACGCCTTTGATTTCAGGCTAGATACCTTTCCCTGCAAAAGAGAGTTAAGTTTTCTTAACCACCCACATCTTCAGGGGTGGCTTAGAAGCAATGAGTCTAAGTGCAACATCTGAGAACTTTGGCTTTGGAGCCCTAGTAAATAGCCTTGTAGGGGGTGAATAATACTCATATGAATAAGCAGGAAAGTTCTTGGTTCTATGAACATAGAGGTTTAATGAAACACGCTCATATTCATGGGTCTGAGTATGATTTTCCTGCAAAACATTGACGTTAGGGTGACTCAGATGAGTCCTCGGTCTGTATGAAGCTTTTGGACCATATGAAGCCTTTGGTATGGGGTTTGTCTTCTTCACAGGTGGTGTTATGATGGCATTCACGGGAAGATTCTCAAGACAACTTTTGGGTACCCATATCTTCTTCATAGGTGGCCCATTCCTGCAGTTAGTACCAATATACCTGGAAAACACTTCGCCATTCTGATTCTTAAACAATTTATAGTTCGCATCAAAGGATTCATCAATGATAATAGGGTTAGCACAGGTGAAGCCAGATAAGGTGGATGGATCCACTGAAGGTTCCTTTGCAGCAACCCAGGTGGTTTTGGGGTACTGCTCAGGCTTCCAGTACGACCCATCAACATTCATTTTTCTCTTGAACCGAACACCCTCTTTTCTATGGTTTCGGTTCAGAATCTGCTTTTTGAGGACATCACATAATGTCTGATGCCCTTTGAGGCTTTTGCACAATAGTAGTGGTATCCTCAACAGAGGGGTTAGTTACCACATCAGCAGTTGAAGATATCTCAATAGTAGTAGCAGCAGAACATTCAGCAACAGAGCCAGCGTTATCACGCTCAATGCATTTTAGACATGGTGGTTCAAATCCTTCCTGAGCAGAACTGATCTGAGCGTGGAGTGACTCGTTTTCCTTTTGAAGATCTTCATGATCCGATCTCAATTTCTCGAGTTCCTGCTTCCTTTGAAGATAATCATAGGAGAGATTTTCGTGAGATGTTGAGAGCGTTTCATGTCGACCTTCAAGTTCCTGGTACTTAACATGAAGATTTTTTATGTCTTCAATTAAGGACTGAGTCTTAGTCATTTCCGCGTCCAACAAGTCATCGCTTTTGTCTAACAATTTTTGAATATGTTCCATAGCTTTCTGTTGTTCAGTTGCAATTTTAGCAAGTTTTTTGTAGCTAGGTTTGGATTCACCATCAGAGTCATCTTCACTCGATGTTTGAAAGTAAGCATCGTGAGAGTTTACCTTGGCACCACGTGCCATGAAGCAGTAGGTGGGAGCCGAGTCGTTCTCGTCATCAGCGTTGGTGACAGAGCCATTGTCTTCAGTGTTGAAGATGGACTTGGCGACGTAAGCTGTAGCTAGGGCCAGACTTGCGACACCAGAGTTAGACTCCTCCTCAGACTCCACCACTGCCTCCTCAGAAGCAGACTCCTCCTCCGAATCCATTTCCTTGCCAACAAAAGCACGTGCTTTGCCTGATGAGCTCTTCTTGTGTGATGAAGACTTGGAGGAAGATTTGGAAGAAGACTTTGAGTATTTCTTCTTCTTCTTGTCATCAGAATCATATTCTTTGCTCTTCTTCTTCTTCTTCTTCTCATTGTCCCACTATGGACATTCAGAGATGTAGTGGCCAGGCTTCTTGCACTTGTGATAGGTTCTTTTCTTGCTGTCATGGGTGGAAGCTTCATCATCCCTTGAGCTGGATCGTGAAGACTTTCTGAAGCTTTTATTCTTAGTGAATTTCTGGAACTTCTTCACAAGCATAGCAAGCTCCTTTCCAATGTCTTCAGGATCACCGGAACTGCAGTCAGATTCTTCTCCAGATGAGGAAGCGACTGCCTTTGCCTTCAAAGCGCGAGTTCAGCCATAGTTGGGGCCATAGATGTCTCATTTCTTAGATAGCTGGTACTCATGTGTGTTGAGCCTCTCAAGTATGTCCGACGGATCGAGTGTCTTGAAGTCAGGGTGTTCTTGTATCATCAGGGCTAAGGTGTCAAATGAGCTGTCAAGAGATCTTAGTAGTGTCTTCACTATTTCATGCTTCGTAATGTCAGTTGCACCAAGTGCTTGGAGCGCATTTGTGATATCAGTGAGGCAATCAAATGTGAGCTGGACGTTCTCATTGTCATGTCTTTTCAAGCGGTTGAAGAGGTTGCAGAAAGTACTGATTCGTTGATCTCGCTGAGTTGAGACACCTTCATTGACCTTGGAGAGCCAGTCCCAGACTAGCTTCGACGTTTCCAGAGCGCTCACCCGGCCATACTTCCCTTTGGTCAGATGACCACAGATGATGTTCTTGGCTGTAGAGTCCAGTTGAATGAACTTCTTAACATCAGCCGGGGTGACACCTTCACCAGTCTTGGGAATGCCATTCTTGACGACATACCACATATCGACATCAATGGCTTCAAGATGCATGCGCATCCTATTCTTCCAGTAGGGATATTCAGTGCCATCGGAGATGGGGCACGCAGCGGAAACCTTGATTATCCCTGCAGTCGACATAGCTAAAACTCCAGGTGGTTAAACCGAATCACACAGAACAAGGGAGTGCCTTGCTCTGATACCAATTGAAAGGGCTAGTTATCGACTAGAGGGGGGGGGGGTGAATAGGTGATTTTTATGGAAGTCTTCAAAACTTGGGAGTTTCGAAGACAAACAACAGAAACGACACTATTGGTATGCAGCGGAAGATAGACTACACTAGACAAGCCATAGTCAAGTATTCAATGAAGTGAAAGCACGAAGATTATTAGCAGCTAGTAGGTAGTAAAGATCAGGGTGGAAGATAGTATGAAGCCAATCAAGACAAGTAGTCACACAGTGAAGTCAAACAGATTATGCAAGCAGGCAATGACTTCACGAAGACAAACAGTAAGGAAGGAGAAGTAAGAGATAGAACCAGTGACTTCAGGAGGACAGGGGTTTGTTCGACCAGTTCTAGTTGCTGTGACAACTGTACATCTGGTTAGGGAGGCTGAGATTTAACTCAGAAGACCGCATCTTCACCTTATTCCCCTTGAGCTAAGGACTCTCAGTCCCCACCCAATCACTCTGGTAAGTCTTCAAGGTAGACTCCCAAACCTTCACAGACTTCGTTCACCGGCAATCCACAATGACTCTTGGATGCTCAGAACGTGACGCCTAACCGGCTGGAGGATTCACAGTCCTCAAGTGAAATAAGTCTTCAAATCACGCGGACAGAAACACTTCAGTGATGACAAACACTCTTTGGGCTCTGGGTGGTTTGGGCTTTGTCCTTGCAAGGATTCTCTCTCCAAAGCTTCGGAGGTGGGTTGCTCTCAAACGACAAAAGCCGTATACTAACTCTAAGTAGCCACCAATTTATGGTGTAGGGGGTGGACTATTTATAGCCACTGGGCAACCCGACCTGATTTGTCTGAAATGACCCTGGGTCACTAAGGAACTGACACGTGTCGCAATGGTCAGATTTCAAACACACGCGACAGCTTGACTTGGGCTACAAGTGAAGCTGACTTATCCGACTCTGGATAAGATTTGCACTCATTGTCTTTGCTCGAAGACATAGGATTTGGTTGAGCATCACTTCAGTCACTCTGACTTTGTTCACTTGGACCCCACTTAACAGTGCGGTGGTTCCTATGACTCAACAAAGAAGAAAAGAAACAACAAAACAGCTAAGTCTTCGCGCTCCATAGTCTTCAGATGTTGTCTTCTCATGTCATAGTCTTCAACCTAATTAGCTTCACAGACCACCATTATCTTCAATGTCTTCACACATTTTTAGGGGTCATATCCGGTAGGTAAACCGAATCAATGAGGGACTACTACTTGTGTTATCCTGCAATTCTCACAAACACATTAGTCCCTCAACCAGGTTTGTCGTCAATACTCCAAAACCAACTAGGGGTGGCACTAGATGCACTTACATCCACAGAGCCATTGCTAATGAGCTGGCCCTGGCTCAGAGAATCATCAAGCTCAAAAATAAGATTGATTATGAGAAGGCACATTTCAAGAAGAATATGCACAAAATCAGTGTGGCAGATGTGCAAATTTTCAAGAAGCTGCTGCATGACCTCAAAACTGAATTTCACAAGAAGCGTGAAGAAGCTAAAGGCTCTCGAGAATGCATGAAGTCTTATGCTCAGAAATGTGTGCAAGCACACAATGAAGCTGAAAAGAGGAAAGATCTTGGGCGTCCTGACATTGATCCCAGAATGGCTGCTAAGAAGAATAAGAAGCCTACTGAAGCTAATCCTGATGCTACAAGGCAGGTACAACCCAGCATTGTCTTCCCTGCCAGCATGACTGGCTCGAAGCCAAAGGTCCCCTCTGCTGCTTCTGAGCTCAAGAAGACCAGGCAGGAAAAAGCAGAAGCCAGGAATAGGAAGCACACGGATACATCTGATGATGCTCCCTCCAAGAAAAAGTTGAAGACAAGGGGCTCTAAGTCTTCAAGGAAAGAGTGTGCTGCTGCCCCAGAGCCCCTCATAGTTGAACCCATTTCTGTTGCATACCCTGCCTCTGCTAATAGCGAGCGCTGTCTCGTCGTTCATGAGCCTGCTCCCACAGAGACACCAGAATCTAAAGAAGTTCCAGCTGTTGACCCCAACACAGGTGAAGACATTGGTCATGAAGACAATGTACTTGATGATGAAGTCCTTCCTCAGCTCGAGCCTCAGTTGGTATCATCGCCTGCTCCTACGAGCAGTGAATACATTAGCATTGGTCGTCCATTAACGCCAATTGCTCAAGATGACTCATGGGCTGAGCGGCAACAAGACGACACCCCCGTCCAAGATGAAACACCATGAACTCCACCTGCTCAAGTCACCTAACTCGGTGCTTGATGATGACAATTACATGGAGACCACTCCATCTCCAAAGGTGTCGCCAGCTTTTCGTAGGCTTTGCAAAGGTCTCAGGCCATCTATCTCCATGTCCACCATTCCAGAAGAAGATTCACAATAGTCTAGCTCAGTGGCACGTCAAGTGTTCCCTGAAGAGAATCATTCTGCGACTATTCAAGCATCTGAAGCTAGAGCTGCTCAAGACATTCTGGCTGCATCAGCCGAAGAAGAAAGAAGAGAAGAAGAAAGAGAAGCCAAACCCTTGTTACTGATCAAGTTATTTTTGAAGAGAATGTAATCGTGCCTGACCCTCCGGTCATTGACCAGATGGAGGTTGAGAATAATGAGGCTGCCATCAACAATGCTACTGAAGCCAATGACCCTATCATGGGTGAAGACAATGTGGAGCCTGAAGCAAATGTAAATGTTGAAGCCACTGTGATGCCAATCACCACTGATGGCGCTGTTCCTCCACCATGTCCTCACACCATGGAAAGGGCCTTCAATCATGAAGGTCAGTTTGTCACTGTCCGTTGGCCAATTATGATTCCTCCTACTGCTCCAGGACCCCAATATGATTATCATGTGCTGCGAAGGCCTCAAGTTCAGAAGCCAAAGTCGCGTCTGCCAAGGCTTCCAAGTGTTATCACTACACAAGGCTCATTCAACGTACTCAGCTTCAGAGAGGACAATACCTTCTTTGACAGTGCCAAGAACCCTTACAAGAAGCCAAAGATCTCCTCTGACAGATATTGGATCCATCAATAGCGAAGCTATTACTCTTGCATTATGTACAATCAAGATCGGATTTTTCCGCACGAACGTCTGGATTGTGATGCTATGGCTGGGTTACCATGTCTGGAAGAAGCCCTTGACTGCTTTAGGGATGCTGGCCTTCTGGCCTTCGTGACTGATAAAGATCACTGGAATGAAGAGCTCCTCCTGCAGTTCTATGCCACCTTACACATTCGAGGCTACAACAGGGATCTGAAGACTTGGATCCTTGAGTGGATGACAGGTGATGTACATCACGAAGCCAAAGCTCAGGATATCATCGAGCTTACTTCCCTGCCAACTCCAAGTGAGTTATACGAACCTGGTTGTTCGCTTCATCAGAATGAACTGTAGAGCATATTTCAGAAACCAGAGCCCAACATGATCCAAATGCTTAGCATGATGAAGCCATTGCCCCAAGATGCTGAATATCCAAAGGAATTCTTTGTTAAGGACCTTGAGTATCTGCCACACACAATGTATCACATTCTGAGGCATACACTCTGGCCCATCAAAGGCCATTCTTGTGAAGCCAAACTTGAAGGCGCCATGAAGACTTTGGTATTCTATATCATCAATGGCATCAGATTCAACACCCAGGGTTTCTTCATTAGACAACTTGCTGCTTCCGGATTGATCTGTTTGGTCTGAATTTTTATGCTCCATGGGTGATGCGCTTGATTAAGCGTCATTGAACTATTGACTATCGACCATCAGCACACAACCACATTGTCTTTTTGCCTGATGTTGATATGTTGGTTGAAGCCATCTACCCCCGAGCCTGCCAAGAAGCCCCTCCACCTTCAGAATGCTGAGTTCCAGAGCTTCACATAGCCCATTGATGGTGTTCATGTGCCCAATGCTGCAACTCCTGCTTATCCTTTGGCTGGCAACCTGCGCCTACCGCATCGTGCAAATACTGAAGCCACTGCAAGCACCATTGCTCAAAGGCCTTAAAAGCGTCCTCGTGTACTTAATGACCGTGAGCTTCTGGTGGCTTTACAGCAAAAGCAGGACAGACATCATGACTGGCTGAAGCGTCAAATGCAAAGTATTTTGGTGGATGTCAATCGCATTCGCAACTTGGCCACCAAGAACTCGTTTGTAGCCCATGAAGCATGTCACCATTCCTGGAAGAGTCTCACCTTGCTCTACGCTGAAGATGATCTTCGTGCGGATGGCTTCACTGAGAATTTCAAGTTTGACTCTAGGCCTCCTCAAAATGCAGGTTGGCGTCGCACGTCCTCCATTGAAGATTCTGAGTGCTCATCTTCGGCTGCAACTATTGTTGTGAGAGTCGTCGATGAAGAAGATGATGCCACTTCGCCAGTTCTAACTGCATTGCATGATGATGCTGCACAAGGCCCGTTTGCACCACCAAACTCCAATGTCGACCCTGCTGCTCCAACTTCGTCTCCACCTGGGAATGAGTAGATACTCTATGTCTTCAAACCTTTTTGGTCATTTCTAACAAAAGGGGGAGAAGCATATGAGTTGATAGTCTTCAAGCGGGTCCATATGGGTGGTTGCTTATTTTTGCTAAGTTCTTACAAATCTTGTTCTGGAACTTTTGGCTTTTGAGTTGTAACACTTAAACTTGATGGTCGTCTGCTACTTTTGCTGCCACTTTGTGATGCGACGATAAATTCCGCATGAAGTCATTCTGCAGACATCCATTTTCCATTATGCATATCATTATCTTCATTATATTTTTATATGCATGATGAATTGTCTTCACACTTTGAAGATGGCCTCCACAAAGCAAAACCTGCCATGTGCATTTGCATTGAAAAGCAGACTATTTATATGCACATCTTCAGGGGGAGCCTCGTCATATGTATGAAGACAATACTCACAATACTGAACTTTCACATACTTTTATCCCCGTTGAAAACTTCAACCAGTTTGTCATCAATCACCAAAAAGGGGGAGATTGTAAGTGCATCTAGTGCCACCCCTAGTTGGTTTTGGAGTATTGATGACAAACCTGGTTGAGGGACTAATGTGTTTGTGAGAATTGCAGGATAACACAGGTAGTGTCCCTCATTGATTCAGTTTACCTACCAGAGATGACCCCTAAAAATGTGTGAAGACATTGAAGACAATGCTGGTACATGAAGACATTCACAATGAAGATTATGACACGTGAAGCTATTCACTTGAAGACTATGGAGTGCGAAGACATAGTTGTTTTGTAGTTTCCTTTTCTTCTTTATTGAGTCATAGGAACCACTATACTGTTAAGTGGGGTCCAAGTGAACAAAGTCAGAGTGACTGATGTGATGCTCAACCAAATCCCATGTCTTCGAGCGAAGACAATAAGAGCAAATCTTATCTAGAGCTGGATGAGTCAGCTTTGCTTGTAGCCCAAGCCAAGCTGCCACGTGTGTTTGAAATCTGATCATTGGACACGTGTGTGTTCCTTAGTGACCCAGGGTCATTTCGGACATATCAGGTCGGGTTGCCTCCTGGCTATAAATATCCCACCCCCTACACCATAAATTGGTGGCTGCTTAGAGTTAGTGCACGACTTTTGTTGTTTGAGAGCAACCCACCTCCAAAGCATTTGAGAGAGAAATCCTTGTGAGGACAAAGCCCAAAACACCCAGAGCCAAAGAGTGTTAGGCATCACTGAAGTCTTTTTGTCTGAGTGATCTAAAGACTTGTTACACTTGAGGACTGTGAATCCTCCAGCCGGTTAGGCGTCGCTTTCTGAGCATCCAAGAGTCATTGTTGATTGCCAGTGAACGAAGTCTATGAAGGTTTGGATGTCTACCTCAAAGACTTACCGGAGTGATTGGGTGAGGACTGGGTGTCCTTATCTCAAGGGGAATAAGGTGAAGACATGGTCTTCTGAGTTAAATCTCAGCCTCCCTAACCAGATGTACAGTTGTCACAGCAACTGGAACTGGTCTACCAAATCCTTGTCTTCGTCAAGCTAATGGTTCTATCCTCTACTCTCCTTACTTTACAGTTGTCTTTGTGAAGTAATTGCTTGCTTGTCTGATCTGTTTGACTTCACTCTGTGAAGACTATTATCTGTTTAACTTCGTACTATCTTCCTTTCTGATCCTGTGTACCAAGTTGCAGTTAGTCTTCGTGCTTTCATTGCATTATATGTTTGACTAATGCTTGCCTAGTGTAGTTTTCATTCCGCTGCTTACTATATATGCTCTGCTTACCTGTTTGTATTCAAAGCAATCGTGTTTTGAAGACTGTCATAAGAATCGCCTATTCACCCCCCTCTAGTCGATAACTAGCACTTTCATTTGGGCAGATGCAGTGGGGCGCATTTGTGGTGGTGGTTGCTGCTGGGGGAGGGCATGACCTAGATCTGGCATCTTTGCGACAACGAACATCACATGGGTAGCCTCTAACCGGTGTGGTTCTTAGGGACTTCGCGACTGCATGGATCGGTCCTCATCCAGCATTGGTGGCATTGCTATGTACGTGCAATCTAGGGATGATGGCTTGAGGTGGAGGGCATGGATGTCCATCGACACCCCTGGATTATCTAGCTGGGTAGGCGATCTCTTGTGTGATATGTCGATGGCCACGATTCCATCTGCAGGTAGACGGGGTAGTGGCCTATTGTGTCCTAATATGACGGTTCTCTGTTGGGGCACATAGGTGATAGCATGCTCCTATGCTGCTAGGTGATTGCCACGACGGGGTGGGGGGTCTTGGATCTTTAGATCCAGCGACAACGACGAGTATGTTTTGTCAACTAATTTTGCCACCATGAATGAGAACAACAGAGCATGAGAACGACGCGGGATTGCCGGAGCATCCTGAATTGAGATTTTGACGACGTTGATGAACTCCCTCTTCAATATCCGATGCAATGTGTGACATCGAACTTCACTATTTAGAGCCTTTGGTGGTGACCGACTCTTGTCACAGCTTGACTACCTGCTTGTGGAGCATGGTCTTCACTTTCATGGCCTCTCATATCAAGACCCTGTTACACACATAATCATTGGGATCACGAAAAGTAGTGGTGACAACACATGATGACTTCAATTAGGTGTTGCTTCCCAAGTATCGGTCTCGAGCTCCAGGTGAAAACCTGAGGTTTGACCTTATTTGGTTATATCTAGCGATAACAATGTTTCTTGTGTCGTTACCTTATTGAAGGCATTGCTCGGATTTGCTCGGACTTGTTCTTCAGGTTAAAACCCATGATTCGGCCTTCTGTAGTGGGATCTGATGATGGCGACACTTGAGCATTTTTCCTTTCATGAAGGCGTTAATTAATGTTGAAGAACACTTCTCTTTGTACTTGTGATGTCAAGAGATGGTTGGTGCAGATATGATTGTTGTTGTAGCTTGTTGATAATTGTTTTGACCACTTCAAAGTTCTATTTTTACTCCACCATGGGTTAACTTTGGTCTTTTATGACTTTGTTTAATTAGTTCTTTTAATGGAGGAGAGAGAGTGACAAGAGGTGAGTCCCGTGTAATTTATTTGTGTGTTGGCTTTCGATGTATGCATCATAGCTGAAAGGATCAATATGGTCGACTAGAGAGGGGGGGGGTGAATAGGCGATTAACAATTTTTAACTTCTTTTAACAAAATTAAGGCTCAACAAGAAAATAGATTGCCTGGATATGCAACTAGATGGACAAACTATATGACAAGCACACCAACAACAAATGAAAGCACAAGATAAACACACAATTAAAGCTTGCACAAAGTAAAGGCATGAAGTAACCGCAAGTGAGGAGACAAGGATGTGTTGCCGAAGTTCCCTCCTTTGGGGGAGGTATGCCCCGTTGGAGGGGTATGGAGGCAAAATGCCCCCTAAGATGTCACTACGACCACCTTATTCTCATCACGCCCTCGCATGATGCAAGATGTCATGATTCCAATAGCGGGGCTCTTGAAGGCGGCGACTGAACCTTTACAAACAAGGTTGGGGCCCTCTTCACAACTTAACTGGAGGCTCCCAACACCACCATGAAACTTCACCACAATGGAATGTGGCCTCGAGGTGACCTCTTTCATCTAGGGTGCCCAAACATCCAAGAGTAATAAGATCCACAAGTGAATATATGGGGGAATCAATTTTTCTTTAGTGGAAGTGTCTAGGTCTCCTCCCTCAATCCCTAGCAAATCAACAAGTTTGGTTGGCTAGAGAAGGAGATCGGGCAAGAAAGCTATTAGGGCATTAATGGAGGAGAGAGAGTGACAAGAGGTGAGTGGGGAGGTGGAAGAACCACCTCTTATATAGGGTCTGCCAAATCCAACCGTTATAGCACGGAGTAACTCGGGAGCGGTACAACCGGACCAGGGCCCGGGACAACCATTCAAGGTGATTTGGCCAGCCCGTCGTGCTCAGTGCGGTACAATCGCCAGTACCACCGGTAGTACCGCTGAATACAATTCAGCAGGGACAATCGTACATGTACCATTGTGTACCGCCCTAGTACCCGAACGAAGTCACCCATTTGCGATACAAGGGCCGGTACATGGACCGAAACAACCACATCGTCCAAGCTCCTATAGTTGCTAAGTCCAGAGAGGTACTACCGCCTCAAACCACCGATTGTACCGCTGCAAGGATAGCAGCTGGGACAACTAAGCGACTACCGCCCAACCAGCCGAAAGGAATCACCCTTTTTTGGTGGTTGGGGTGGTACTATAGCTGAAACAACCGCTCAACTGTGCCTTGTGGGGTGGCTAAGTCCCTGGCAGTACAATCGCCAGAGAGCAGTGGTACAACCGCAACACCACCAGCACGTGGGACACCGCCTGACCTGAGGGAATCACCCCTCGGGCGGTTGTTGTTCCGGAAGCATCGGATAACCGGTACAACCGCTAGTGATGGAATTCCTGCACTTAGTTGAATTTGAGACTCTTTCCTCGAAACAGAAGGCTATATGTGGGTGCAATAAGTAGGCTATATGTGGGTGTAATAAGTAGATGTGTACGTGTTTGATTCATCCAGTACCTTCCAATGCGGAACCCCTCTTAATAGTACGGATTTCACACACCAAAGAAATAACGCGTCAGAAATGTCATCTTTTCTCTTTTCCGTCCAGAGGGGTGCCCAAACTTCTTGTGCCACATAGTGTATATGTGTGTAATTGAGGCACACAGTTAGTCCACAAATTGCATTGTCATCAACACCAAAACATTAATGTGGGAAATGCCCTTACAATAGCTATGTAGAGGCCGGGTGTGTGCTCATTGCTTTTATATCCTCTTAATACTTTATTTTGAGTTAATAAAATCCATCCTTTATAAAAAATGACTACTTTTAAGTAGTAGTAATACTCGCTTTGCTTGCAAATATATGACCTTTCTCATGTAAAACCACATAAATACATTGTGTTAAAGACAAAGTAACTCATTTTTATATAAATGTAATTTTCCCAATTAAACGATAATAAACATGGTATTAAAATTACATTTATTATCTTTTAATTGGTAATATTACATTTATTATCATTTAATTGGGAAAATTACAATAATAAATGTAATCAGCCTTCTTTACATCTCATTTCTAGCATTGTACTCATCTAGGTTTCAGATAAGCCGACATGCATCATGTTTGATGTATGGCCTTATACCCTCCATCGATAGGATACACCTAGTCATGCTATTTTTAGCTTTGTTGTGCTTCATTTAGATACTTTAGGAAGTTGTTAAGTTCCTTAAGAAATCTTCACTATTCATGGCCACTTAGTTTGTTAGTTGCCTTGTTATTTTTTAACGAGACAAAATAAAGACGTGGGAATATTTGATGAATCACCATTGATATCAACTCTCATCTCTACTATTAAAGAGAAGTCAGCATTCGACTTATCATTGTACTGGTTGTACATTAGCTTCACCACAACAATAATCCTACCCTAACAAAACCTGTTGGCATTAAGTTATCGTGCTCCTCTCTCCTACTTGGCAACAAAACTGATCTGAATTCAGAAGAACAAAATCCTTTATCTCTGGCCGACCTCGCCACTTGTCCCTGTTCAACACACTTCCTATATCTTTTGGCATATTCATTCCACCGCGTGTGATCACGATGTCGATTGAGCTTCCTTGGCTCTTATCTGCATTTCAAATTGAATCGTCTCATGCTTTCTCAAAGTTCATAGCCACACGTGCTTTGCACCCTAGTATTATGATGCTCCTCTCTAATCTCCCCATTTTCTCGAGGGCATTTAGTATTTGGGGGAAATCATCCAAATTCAAACAACCTCCATGGAACACCTAATTGATGACTTTATTTTCATATTTTAAATCCTCTCATTTGGATTATTTGAGTTGATGGCTTTATTTTTCATATTTAAAATCTTCTCAACCTTGCGGTGATAAAAGTTTGCAAGCATTCATATCATAATCAATGTGCATGATGAAGAAAACTGGGAGTGTGGTGGTTGACCACTTATTTTGGCCAAGAATGGAGCGTGACATGGTGTGCTACATGTGGTGATGCGGGGATTTGTTACAAAGCTAAGTTTCATTTGAACTCACTTATCACTGACTAAGAGCGAGAGTGACTCCCTCTTAGCCCCGTGTTTGTGGTAGTTGATATTTTTAGTAAAACTAGTAAATGTGCACTTGCAATGCATGTTGGTATTTGTTAGAATATTAATTGCATGCTGATATTAGGCAGGATATTAATTGCATGTTAACTATATGTGATTCTCGCTCATATTAATTTGGTATGCTATTAATTACACGCTAAACATGTTGAGCGCTCGCTATTGGAGTAATCCAAGTCGTTACATTAACATGATTTGATGGCCGAGATTAGTTGGATCTACCTATTTAAGTCTTTTTATATTGGTATATAGATATATATGACACATTTTCTCCCATGTTAAAGAGTGAGGATGCTTCACACATATATTGTTGAGTTATTCTTTAGGTAAGTTATGTGACTATATGGAGTACCGCACACACATCTTATATATCTAAGGAGTTCGTTCTCACTATCTTATTAATCTTAACATGCAGACTATCCACCTCATCATGTATTCCTCACACATGTTACCTCCCATTTAAATGTACATACAAGTCATCCACATCAGCAAACGCGTGTAACCAATCAACGTTTCACTTTTCACCACATGCATGCCTTCCACATCATCAAGCGTCATGGAACCATTCAACTTTCCATTTTGCACTTTCCACCACATGCAAGCCTTCCACATCATCAAGCACATGAAAGTCCTCAACGTCATTTATTTTTATTTTTCAACAGTAAATAATTGAGCTTGAATGTCACAAGACAATATAACATGCATTCACCTCCATTTACCTCTAGGTTGTTGTGGTGCAGTACTATTCTCATATATTTTAATTTATTTTTGATAAGTTTATTTCTAAAAATTTCAGCAACAACGAGATGGGAGTTATCTAGTTGTTTTAAATCGTGACACTAAGTTCTTGAGCTACTTTAGGGGACCTTTGTGGGGAAACTTGGAAGAAGGAACCTATTTTCCACGATGTGCCACCCACAAACTGATAAACAAATCGAATTTGTAAATTGAATATTGTCCATGATGCTAAGAGCTATCCTAAAGAAGAATTTGGAGATGTGGGATTAGTGTCTACCTCGAGTTGAGTTTGCATATAATGTTGGGGAATGTTGCATGGAAAACAAAAACAATTCTACGCACACACAAGATCTATCCATGGAGATGCATAGCTACAAGATGGGGAGAACATCTACATAGCCTTGTAGATCGCTAAGCAGAAGCGTTTATCACGCGGTTACTCTTCGCGATCTGATCATGATCTAACCGATCTAGTGCCGAACGGACGGCACCTCCGAGTGTAGCACACGTGCGGCTCGATGAAGTCTCCCCCTCCTTGTCCAGAAAGTGGGAGAGGAGAAGTAGATGAGATCACAACCAACACGACAGTGTGGTGGTCATGGTGGTGGTGGAGCACCGATAGCGCTTCGCTAAGCGTCGCCGGGACGAGGCGGTGGGACTACGAAGTAACGAGAGAGAGAGAGAGGGGTGCCAAGGGCTTGGTGTTTTCACTTGGGGCGCCCTCTCCCCTCTATATATAGGTGGGGGAGCGTGGGAAACAGCCCCTCCAAGCCCTAGGGTGCAGCTAAGGGGGAGAGGACTTGGACTCCAAGTCCAATCCTATTCCTACTAGGACTCCTTCCTTTTTTGCCTTCCCTTGCCACATGGGCTTTTGAGGACTTGGTGCGCCTAGCACAATAAGGCCAGGGTGCCTTCCCGTAGCCGATGCTAGCCCTTGGGTCGTGGTGGACCCACGTGTGGACTTCCAGACCCCTCCAGAATCCTCTGGAACCTTCTGGAAGCTTTCCGGTACAATACCAAAAAAACTGCACCTTTTTTCGGAACCCAAAATATGACTTCCCATATATAAATATTTACCTCTCGACCACTTCGAGACTCCTCGGGACGTCCGGGATCTCATTCGGGACTCCGAACAACATTTGGTTACCGCTCATCAGATATCCCAATACTACTCTAGCGTCAACGAACGTTAAGCATGCGACCCCGCGGGTTCAGGAAGTATGTAGTCATGACCGAGACAGCTCTCCGGTCAATAACCAATAGCGGGACCTGGATGCCCATATTGATTCCTACCTATTCCACGAAGAACTTTTATCAGTTGAACCTTTATGACAATATACATAATCCCCTTTGTCTGTCGGTATGTTACTTGCCCGATATGCGATCGTCGTTGTCTCTATACCTAGTTTAGTCACTACAAAAAAAAGACACATCCGTGACATTTTGGGCCGAACGAATTTTTTTCCTGTCATGCTTATGACACTTCTATGATGATAATTGTGACAAAACCTGGTATCATCATAGATATGGTGGGCTCCTACTTTCATGACAAAAAAATCATGACAGGAAATGGGCTTTTCATCCTGGGCGGGCCAGAGACGCAGCTGCATGACATTCTTTGGGCCGTCCATGACAAAAAAAACATGGTAGAAGCGAGGGAGAGGAAAATATCGGGCTGTTCCTGGTTACGGTGGGTGGTCGGGGCCGAGCGATGCATGGAGGTTTGTGCATTTCTCTCGTACACGCACACACATGGGTGCGAGGCGTTGGGCTCTAACTGAACCCGAGCGAGGCGTCGCCTAACTAAACCCGAGTGATTGCACTGCAGGCTACGCGTTACTGAACCTGAGCGATCAATCGATGGCTGTTAACTGAACCTGATCGAGCTATTCCTTCGCTACTCCTACTAACAACACATTTCATTGCCTCTCGATGAACATGACGCATTTAGTTGCCTCCCCATGAACACGACGACGACACAGTTTCTCCGTTCCGATCCAGCCATGTACATGAGCCCTGGCCGTACGTATGCGCGAGTAGGCATTCGAGACCCTGCTCGTATGTACATACGTGGCCGTATTTACTTTGTTGCACCCTAATCGCTGTACATATGCGTACATGCTACGTGCACGCCTCTACTACGACACGTGTGCGCCTCTACATCGACCAGTATGTACGTACACGTTCACGACCTAAATGACAACTCTACGTATGCTTCGACCAGGTGGGTCCCGACTGTCATGCACTTCCTTGCATGCGAAGATGTAGCTGGTGGGTCCCAGCAGTCAGGGGGCGAATTGTTTTTTTGCTCGTAATATGGTCGCACTTCCTTGCGTGCGAAGATGTAGCTGGTGGGTCCCAGTAGTCAGGGGGAAACGTTTTTTCCATGAAATACGGTGGCCTGTTTGGTGGGTCCCTATTGTCAGGTGGAGGAATCATTATTTTGCATGTAATAAGGAGGCGCTTCCTTGCTACGGTCGTGGACCCAGCTGTCAGCCTCTCCACGTATAGGACTCTTCCGATGGAAGTCGTTCCTTGACCATGTTGACCACGCTACTGTCGGTGTCAAAATCGGCGGATCTCGGGTAGGGGGTCCCGAACTATGCGTCTAAGGCTAATGGTAACAGGAGATGGGGGACACGATGTTTATCCAGGTTCGGGCCCTCTCTACGAAAGTAATACCCTACTTCCTGCTTGATTGATCTTGATGATATGAGTATTACAAGAGTTGATCTACCATGAGATCATAGAGGCTAACCCTAGAAGCTAGCCTATGATTATGATTGTTCTTGTCCCACAGACTAAACCCTCCGGTTTATATAGACACTGGAGGGGGTTAGGGTTACATCAGGTCGGTTACAGAGAAGGGAATCTACATATCCGAATCGCCAAGCTTGCTATCCACGCAAAGGAGAGTCCCACCTGGACACGGGACGAAGTCTTCTATCTTGTGTCTTCATAGTACAATAGTCTGGCTGTCCGAGGACCCCTTAATCCAGGACTCCCTCAGTAGCCCCTGAACCAGGCTTCAATGACGATGAGTCTGGCACGCAGATTGTCTTCGGCATTGCAAGGTGGGTTCCTTCTCCGAATACTCCAAAGTAGATCTTGAACACAAGAATCATTTCCGGCTCTGCAAAACAAATTCCACATACCACCATAGAGAGTATAATATTTCACGAATCTAATCCGCTGACAGTTTCATCATAGCGTGACATCACGCTGCGGCCCGGCTATTATTTGAACCGTTTTATCAACCTGCCACTACACGTAGGTGGTTCTATCAGCACGTCTTGTCGAAGCAGAGATCGTGTCCCCTTATCACGGGATTCTCATCAATACGGGCGTGGGTAACCCCATCGTGCCATTAGCACGGAGCTTGGGGAATAAGCGAGTTTTAGGGCATGTGGGGAGGTGCATGATCTTACTGCCTTTATAAAGGGATAAGGATTTCCCTCTTTCACCCATGCCTTCTCCTTCCTCCGCTCATCCATTCTCGAGCTCCAATGCCCAAACTTTCGCCTTCTCCGCAAAAGCATTCCGAACATGTCCGGCGTGGGAGGCAAGTGGATGGCCTCCTCTGTTAAGAAGGAGGACATCAAGAAGCTCCGGGATGCCTGATACTTGTCCAAGGACATCACGCATTGGCTTCCGGCCAAGGGGCATGTCGTCCCTACCCCGGAGCCCCAGAAGAGGGTAGTGTTCCTCTCCCACTTCGTCCGCAGGCTGGGATTCCCCCTCCATCCGTTCATCCGCAGACTGATGTTCTACTACGGGCTAGACTTCCATGATTTAGCCCCCAACTCCATCCTCAACATCTCGGCATTTATTGTCGTGTGCGAGGCCTTTCTCCGCATCCCACCTCATTTTGGCTTATGGCTGAAGACTTTCAATGTGAAGCCAAAGGTGGTGAGCGGCCAACAAGCGGAGTGCGGAGGCGCCATGGTGGGAAAGATGCTCAATGTCACTTGCCCGAAGGCTCCTTTGTGGATACCGTGAAGGGGTGGCAATCGGGGTGGTTCTACATCACCGAGCCGTGCGACACCAACTGGGCGGCGACCCCCGAATTCCGATCCGGTGTCCCCATGCGGCTCACCTCCTGGCAAGAGAAGGGCCTATCCTAGGGCTCATCGGAAGAACTGACTGGACTCCATACATGTGTCCAAAACATGGTGAGCAAGAAAATCAAGCTTGTCAACATGATTCAAGTCATGCTCTTCCGCCGGATTCTTCCGTGCCAGAGACGGATTTGTAATTTGTGGGAGTTCGACCTGGCCAAACACCAGACGCTGCTAGAGCTCTTCGGCATGACACACGAAGACATCTGGAAGGTGCTCTTCAAGGCCAGCGAGGTACCACCACCCACGACCGAAGATCGAGGGCTCAGTGCAAAACACAAAGCTAATCCGGTAAGTTTTCATATTTGCAAGACATGCCTTTTTACTAACATATCCGCGGGAGGAATCTAAGCCTCCATGCCGATCTTTCAGGCCTGGGTGACGATAGCGGAGAAGATCAACTGTCCGGCTCCGCTACCTGAAGATCCAGAATCACCTCTCCTGACAAGGATGCTATTTCCGGTGCCCTATGAGGTACCGGAGAAGAAGGCCAAGAAGATAGCTACGGGGAACAGAGATAGTCTCCGACGCAAGGGTTCTTCGGACATGACGTCCGAAGACACTGAGATGAACTCCTCCATCGAAGACGAGAAGGAGGATGAGGAGGAAATCCACCCCCCTACTGGGGGAGGAAGAAGAGGAAGGCCTCCACACATGGGGAGGCCGAGACGTCCAAGAAGGGAAAGACCTTCCTTTCGGACTACTTCGTCGCAGCTACCAACAACGGCGAGGAGTGGGAGCCCAGGGTCAAGCCCCTGGCCAAATTGTAAGTATCCGGACACACTAGTATTTCCGATCTATTTGCTTTATCACTTCTTACCGTGCCAGACATGCACCTGCAGTCCGGCCAAATCCAACATCGAGATATCCTCCTCTTCGAAGGGATTGTTGGACCCGGCGGCGATGAATAGTGAGTCTCTTCCGACGGCCTCCTCCCCCAAGGCCGCGGACAACATCGAGGTGTTGTCTTGAAGGATACCGGGCCAAGGGGAGACCGTTTCAGAGACGCCGGAGGGTGAAACCCCGGCTGCCGAACACATGGGGGGGCAAGGCTCCCATGGACACTGAGAATGGGGGCCGCAGCCAGTTTGGCCCCCAACCGAATACGGCTCCGGAAACCCAAGTGGTTCCGGATTCAGGAAAGCGGGCCCTCCCTTACAAGGGGGGCGAGCCATCTGTACCGATGACCTCTGTCCATCCAGAGGCACCGGAAAGCTTGCTGGAAGCGCTTCGTGGCACTTCCATTGATGAAGAACACAATACTCTTATGAGTATGGTGATTGCGAAGATCCAGTCCGCTGAGAGCGGACTGATCGAAGCCTACGCTAGCCTTCTAATAGGCTTTGAGGTAAGTAATAAAATTGTGAGAAAATATCACAGTATAGATAGTAGCCTCTGATGCTCTGTTAGGTGTTCTGAAGGAAAAGCCGAACAGAGGATCAAATAATATTCGTAGGAGTCTAACATAAGATGTCTATGTTAATAAGCAGGAGTTGCTGCTAGCTGCTGCCGCTCGTACTGTGGAGGTCTTTGGACTAAAGCAGAGCCTAGAGCGGACCGAGGGAGAGCTCAGCCTCGTGAAGAGGCAGCTGGAGGAAAGCCGAGGTATGTAGTACCCTGTCTGTATACTTATGAATGATAAATGGTTCGTGCTGATGAAAGCGTTATGAACTTTTGTAGGGGCCATGACCGAGGTGGCAGCTCTTTAGAAGGCGTTAGCCGAGGCGAAAGACAAAGCGGCCAAGGAACGCACCGCGTGTGAGAAGCAGGAGGCCCAAGTCAGTGAGGTGCAGCAAGAGCTCTAGGATGCCATCAAGAAGTACGAATCCTTGGAGTGTGACTCTAAGACTCAAGAGTTTGAGCTTGCCAAGGCCCTCCAGAGCGTGCGAGATGCCAGAGCCGAAGCCTAGAGGGCCCTCTAGGAAGTCCAGGCGGCCAAAAAGATTGCAGCGGGTACAGATTTTCTTATGCAAAGCAAGCATGTGAAGGAAACATTCTTTTTACTTACCTAAATTCGGAGTTCTCCAGGAGCGTTTGTGGATCTGCCGCGTAGCATATCACATGCCGCAGAGTTCTACCGAGTTAAAGAAGGGAGCTCGATGGAGAAGCTATTCTAGTCTTAGTACCTTGGGCCAGAACATCTGACGCCCTTGAGCGACCAGGTGAAACAGCTAGTCGAGCTGCACAAGGCGGCCGAACTAGCCATGAAGGACCTCATAGTCCGGTTATGGCCTATCGAGCCCCTGCCTAGCAGCTACTTCGGACTTGTGAAGCGGCTTGTGAGTGCCTGCCCACAACTTGAAGTCATAAAGCGGTCGGTTTGCATTGAAGGTGCACGGATGGCCTTTGCCCGCACGAAAATGCATTGGGCAAAGATGGATGCCACGGCGCTGATGACCGAGGGACTACCGAAGGGCAAGGAGCACCATCGCCCCGAATTATACTATGACAGTGTCCTAGAGGGATCTCGCCTTGTGGCGGAGCAATATGCGAAGGATGTAATCTTTGAATGAATACATTCATTTTATCCTATCCTGTAATATAAAACAAGTTTGCTATGCAATATATTGTTTATTTAAAATTGTCCCTCCTGTGCGGCCGTTTATGAAATCTGAGAGTTGGCCAGTCGTCGGCTTCCGCCCCCACGTAGCTAGTACATGGGTGCTCGGGATAAATCTAAACACTCTTTATCCAAGTCTTTGGTCCTTTAAGGAGGTGTTTAGCGCAATGAACAAGGCAATCAGACTATACGTCTTTATCACCCTCACTTAGCCATAGGAGTTCTATAACTTTAAATTTTGGCGTAGCCCCTGGTATTCGGAAGGCCGAACTTGGGGCGCTTACACGCCTAAATTGTGCAAAAACCGATTCCTTGCATAAAGCGGAAAAAATCTTTAAGGATTTTGAAACCTCTCGAACAGTGACCAGCTCTCGCCGCATCATGACAGTCAGTTTTCGGCTTTCTCTACTAAGGTGCTTGTCCGGAAGAACCGGGACACAATCACAGTAGTTCTCCCTATGCCGTCTTAGCCGATATAGCGGAACGTAAGGTAGCAAAACATGGGAGCCGGACAAACCCAACATTTGACCAAAGACATGATTCAGAGCTGATGCATATAATGCTATAAGTTCGGGGTGCCGAACTATACTATAAAGTGTTCGGACTTTCTGGCCGTGTTATGGGGTACACTGGAGCCCTTGGCGAATTAAAGCGTACCAGATTGTACGAATGCAGTAAATACAAAGACAGGGAAAAAGTTTAGTAAAGAGCAAACGCTGCAAGTTATTTTCCATTGTAATTTGAATAATACGTCAAAGCGTATCTGTACAAGTAGTGCAAGAAGAAAATAAGGCTATTTAACATGCCATTACCAAGAGCAGGCTGCGTGCGGGCATGTAAAATAGGAATAACGATCGTTAGCAGAGACCACCTGGGAATTCCCTTATACGTCAAAGCCCCTTGCTTCTCTTGGTGTATCCTTCCATGATGGGTCCGATGACCAGGTTATCAGAAAAAGCCTCAAGAAGAGAAAACCTGGAAGGAGAAGAAAAAGTGAAGGTATGCGGATCCAGGAGCGGTTGAGCCGTGGTGTGGACCATATTCTAGCTGTGCCTCCGTCTATGCCCATGGTATTTTAAGTGCGTAATTATGTACGTGCGACATGAATTTTACTGCTTGATTGGGATTACGACGGAGGCCGAATTGCTAGGTGAGCTCTGGACGAGCCGGACGGTTCTGCTACAGAGTAGTCCAGACTCGCTTGATGTTGTCCGGGGGCTTTATTGCCAAATTGAGGCTCTGCCTAAGAAGGCTGCTCTGTGCTTGTGCTACAAGGGTCGCGGTGTGCTACTCAGTACGGAGGGAGCGCTCTGTATTCCCATTGACTTTTATGACACCGCAAGGTCCGGGCATCTTGAGCTTGAGGTAAGCATAGTGTGGCACCGCATTGAATCGAGTGGATGTGGTTCGTCCAAGCAGTGCATGATAACCGCTGTGGAAGGGGACAATGTTGAAGATTAACTCTTCACTTCGGAAATTATCCGGAGATCCGAAGACCACTTCTAGTGTGATTGAGCCTGTACAATAGGCCTCTACACTTGGTATGGCACCTTTAAAAGTGGTTTTGGTGGGCTTGATCCTTGAGGGATCGATACCCATTTTGCACACTGTGTCCTGATAAAGCAGGTTTAGGCTGCTGCCACCGTCCATAAGGACTCGTGTGAGGTGGAATCCATTGATAATGGGGTCAAGGACCAGTGCGGCTGAACCGCCATGACGAATACTAGTCGGATGGTCCCTGTGGTCGAAGGTGATCGAGCAGGAAGACCATGGGTTGAATTTTGGGGCGACCGGCTCCATCGCGTAGACGTCCCTTAGTGCGCGCTTCCTCTCCCGTTTGGGGATATGGGTGGCGTATATCATATTCACTGTTTTGACTTGAGAGGAAATTTCTTCTGTCCCCCTGTGTTCGGTGGCCGGGGCTCCTCATCGTCATCACTGTGCATCCCCTTTTCCCTATTTTCGGCATTTAACTTGCCAGCCTGTTTAAATACTCAACACTCTCTATTGGTATGGTTGGCTGGTTTATCGGGGGTGTCGTGGATTTGACATGGACGATCGAGGATGCGGTCCAGACTGGACGGACCCAGATTGTTTCTTTTAAATGGCTTTTTCCGCTGATCGGACTTGTAGCCACTAAATCCGGCATTGACAGCCGTGTCTTCGGCGTTATCGCCATTATTTCGACGCTTGTGTCTGTTGCGTCGGGGTTTGCCGTTGCTATCTCTGGCGTCTGAAGTGCCAGGCTTTCTTGATGTGCTGTTGCTACGGACTAACCAGCTATCCTCGCCCGCACAAAAGTGAGTCATGAGTGTCGTAAGCCACTCATCACGGATGTTATGTTTAAAGGCTGCTAGGGCTTCGGCATCCGGACAGTCGATGATTTGGTTCTTTTTAGTTAAGAACCGAGTCCAGAATTTCCTAGCTGACTCTTTGGGCTGTTGTGTTATCTGACTTAAGTCATCAGCGTCCGGTGGTCATACATAAGTGCCCTGAAAGTTGTCAAGAAATGCATCTTCCAGGTTCTCCCAAGTGCCTATGGAGTTTTCCGGCAGACTATTCAACCAGTGCCGAGCTGGTCCTTTGAGTTTTAGCGGGAGATACTTGATGGCATGAAGATCATCACCGCGGGCCATGTGAATGTGGAGAAGGAAGTCTTCAATCCAAACCACGAGATCTATTGTCCCATCATATGGTGCGATGTTTACGGGTTTAAACCCTTCTGGGAATTCATGTTCCGTTGCTTCATCAGTGTAGCATAGGGGGTGTGCGGCGCCTCTGTGTCGGGCTACCTCGTGACGCAGTTTGGATGGAGTTGGTCTGCTGTATTCGGCTCGGGCGGATTTGTATGTAGTATATTCGGCATGACGGTCATCATCACGTGTTGAGGCGCACCCCCGTGATCCGTAGATCGATCTTGGCTGTCCTGCTTTGTCTTCCAATTCATATCGCAGGTCATGTGTGTATCCCCGAGCCTTTGTGTTTCTATTTATTTGGCAACAGGGTGCGGGCTGGTGTTCAGACTGATACACTGCTTTATCTCGGCCACGTGTTGGTCGGTCAACCGCATCATGCGCTGGTAGTATGGGCTCTAGCGCCTTGTCCTCGAATTGAGGTAGCAACCTGCGCCTCGGGTAACTTTTGGTTGGCGCTCGAGTCCGTATTCCTCGGCTGCCAGGACCTTAGTCCATCTATCAGTCAGTAGATCTTGACCAGCTTGAAGCTGCCGCTGCTTCTTCTTCAGGCTCTTCGCAATGGCTATAAGCCAACGCTTGAAGCGCTCCTGCTCGGCGGGATCCTCAGGCATGGTAAATTCATCATGGACGAGGCTCACCTCATCCTCGGAGAGAGGCATGTAGTTATCATCTTTCGAGTCTTCATTTATGGCCTGTTCATCAGGGCTGGCTTGCCTGTCCTCCCGTCTGGCCTGTTCGAAGCTTTGCTGGGCGGGGTCGTCTTTGTTGTCTTCGGCATCATCCGGAGTGCTATTGTCTCCTGTGCCGGTATTGCTGTTTTTACCGTGGCGTGGTTTAGAGCGGCGCCGCTGACGTCGGTGCTTCGGCTGCTTATCGGGAGGTTTGTACTCACATGTATCCTTTTTGTCCTTGCCATTGTCTTTTTTGGGGTATCCACCATGTAAATGTCATATGATGAGGTGGCTGTCTAGCGCCCTGTGGGTGGTGGTTCCTCTTCTTCTCCTGCATCGTCGTCCATGCCGTCGATGTCTTTGGAGTCAAAGTCAAGCATGTCGGTCAAGTAGTCGACAGTGGCTATCAAGTGGGTGGTGGGTGGGCAACAAAGTTCTTCGTCGTTCGCTTCCCACTCAAGCCGGACATAGTTCGGCCAAGAATCTCCTGACAAGGAGATAGATTTTAATGAGTTTAACACATCACCCAAGGGCGAGTGTCATAAGATGTCTGCGGAGGTAAACTCCAAGGTCGGCACCCGATTAGATTCGACAGGTGCATACACACACAGTTTGGAACCTGTATCCGGAGATGAGTCTGAGGGTCTGATGGCACATACCTCGATAGAGGTTAGAACTGTGTTCGGCTCAAGCGCCGTAGAGTTTGCGACTTCCATGGTGGGGTCCAGCCCCCCGTCCCCAGACGGCACGATCTGTTCTAGATCTAGGGCCATGATAGTTATAGGCACTGTCTCCTGAGCATAGTCCGATGACAGATTTAAGTCATGTTCATCGTGGCTATAGGGTGCGGCTGTCATGGGTTCAAATCCGTCGAAGATCAAGTCTTCGCGGATGTCGGCGATGTAGTTCAAGTTTCCAAACCTGACCCGATGGCCAGGGGCGTAGCTGTCGATCTGCTCCAGATGGCCAAGCGAGTTGGCCCGCAGTGCGAAGCCGCCGAATACGAAGATCTGTCCAGGGAAAAAAATCTCACCCTAGACTGCGTCGTTGTAGATGATTGAAGGAGCCATCAGGCCTTATGATGACGACACCGTGGAACTCTCAATGAAAGCACCAATGTCGGTGTCAAAACTGGCGGATCTCGGGTAGGGGGTCCCGAAATGTGCGTCTAAGGCTAATGGTAACAGGAGGCAGGGACATGATGTTTACCCAGGTTCGGGCCCTCTCTACGAAGGTAATACCCTACTTCCTGCTTGATTGATCTTGATGATATGAGTATTACAAGAGTTGATCTACCACGAGATCATAGAGGCTAACCCTAGAAGCTAGCCTATGATTATGATTGTTCATGTCCTCGGACTAAACCCTCTGGTTTATATAGACACCGGAGGGGTTTAGGGTTACATCAGGTCAGTTACAGAGAAGGGAATCTACATATCCGAATCATCAAGCTTGCCATCCACGCAAAGGAGAGTCCCACCCGGACACGGGACGAAGTCTTCTATCGTGTATCTTCATAGTCCAATAGTCCGACTAAAGTATATAGTCCGGCTGTCCGAGGACCCCTTAATACAGGACTCCCTCAGCCGCGCCGAGAGCACCAGGGCAGTGGATGACGGCAAGGCCTAGGAAGGGGACGGCACGGAGCCGGGGAAGACACGGCAGTGGAAGCCCGTGCGGAGAGGAGTACGAGGGTTCACTGGTTCGACTGTGGTGTGAGGCTGCCGTCGCCGCAGAATAACAGGGGGTGTGGGTGAGTAGAGGGATGCCCTGGCCAGCGGTGGGAGTAGTAGGGGGCGGTGAGGTCTGCGTGGCAGCACAGCCAACCACGGGAGGCGCGAGCAGACGGCCCCGTCGGCATTGGATTTGGCGTTTGGAGCAAGAAGACCAGAGATTGAAGAAACACGACGTATATAATAACTAAAAAAATCTATCATACGCGTCAACTTAATAGGCCCACAAGTCAGACCATTCCCTATTTTTAATAATTTATATATAGCTCATTGCAACTTCTTATGCAATTTATTGTAGTCCGTTTATTTTGTTGGCCAGGGCCACGGTTAAAAATTTAAACGAAATTCCGCATATTTCTGTGGGTTCCAAACAATTTTTAATACCAAAATGTCGAGCTAGATTTAAAGTACTTTGAAGATATATTTAAATTAGGTTAAAGCCCAATGAAATAGGAATATGAAAATGTGAAAAAATTCAGAAATTATAAAGTATTTGCCAATTTGTCATCTGTTTTTATATTTACAACCTATTTCATATTACTTTCAAGATTTGCAGGCGTCTTGAAAGAGTTGCAGCCCATCAGGGCATAGAAAAATAAGTAGGCCTGGATTGGGTATTCTTCAAAAAAAATCTGGGCTCATTTTCACAAAGAAAAAATAGCTGGGCTGGTCATATGGTGAACATAGAATATAAGCCCTGGGCTAGACAGGCCACATCCTAGTTGAAACCTTGCTCCATCACAACAATAACAAAAAAATACTGCTCGAGCAGCTACGTCCCAGGTGTCAGCCAATCTTGTGTTGTTCTCTTGTCTATTGACTATATACGCTCACAATGTCGTGGGTCCCAGATGTCAGGAAACCATTAAGAGGAAGCATTTTCTTTTTCCATATGCTGACATGGTCGGCCCCTACTGTCATCCTCTCCACGTACTTCTGCCGATTCCTGTTGTTTGTTGACCATGTTGACAACGCGAGAGAGCGGTGCCGTGGCGAGCGCACCAAAGCGCGCGAAGGACGACGGCGAGACCTCGGACGTCGGCGTTAACAATTTAGGAGAAGGTGGGGCAGTGATGCGTGCGCTGAGGCGCAGCCAGCCGTGGGAGGCGGAAGTAGGCGGCCCCATTGGCGCTGGTTTGGTTTTGGCGGCTGGAGGAAGACAGGATTGAAGAAACACGACAGACTATAAAAGCAGCAGGAGTACTTAACAACCTGAACTGAAACCAGCAGGGGCACTTAACAACCATAGCTGAAAGCAGTATGAGTACTTATACAGGTTCAACCGTACAGAGCACGCCCCGGACAATGCTACTTTGCCTACAGTTAACTAAGGGTGAGGGTGCCAAGCCCCAGGACAAGGCCCAGGCGCCACCCCGTGTATCCACAACCTTATGAAAGCGGCTTCATCTCGCAATGTGGTCAATATAGAGGATATTCGCTTTAGAGCCATGGAAAACCAGGAACATAATCTTCTGTCCTATTCTCCAAAATGGACGGGCCTTCATTATTTGAGACCAGCCATGAATAAGTATCTTTTCACCTCCAAGGGGAATGGAGTAGGTCGACATAAGCATCATGTTGTGACCAAGCTCAAATCTGACCCGACCATGGTCAGGCACCTGTATAGGAACAATAGAACTGTGCAGTTTCTGTTTCAAGAAGATCACATCTGTAAAACTGTGTATAAGCAATAGTTTATGAACAACATATATAACAGAAAACAGCTCATACCATAAGTTTCTCGACACAGTCGGACATGTTCAACGAGTGTAGCAGTGGCACACATATCCCACATGGCCTTCCACCATTGGAATGCCCCACAAGGACCTCAAGACGATCAATAAAGTGTAGGAGCTTGTGGATGTCGTCCCAGTCAACTTTAGTGCCATCAGTAACAACCGAGTTCTTATATAGAATAACAACCGAGCAGCCTGCTTAACTCTGAAAAAAACTACACGTGCCACCAATTATAAGAAAATATTAGTTAGAAGTAGCATCTTTGTGAGATATTCTTTGCTACTTCTAAAGTTAAATTGTGATTAGTTAGACATAATAGGCGGATTAAGAAGTAATCGAGGCAACAAGCAATAACCAGCTACAAAACTAACATGGATGAACAATTGGAACGATGTCGGGGTGGAAGATAGCAGTGAAGATGAGACCAGGTTCTGCTATTTCCATCAACATTCGTGTGCCAACTTTCAGTCCGTAACACTTGAGAAAGTTTATCCAAGTTCGGCCATAAAAAAAGCAGCGACCTTCTTGGTTCATGAACCCAACCCGGAACTTATATCCATTGCTTGTCTTCACTGTGACCATTAAACTGGTGTATTCAGTTATGGCAAGCCGAGCATCTTGAGTACATGTGTTCTGGTAGAGCAAGTAATGCACTGCAGGAAAAATAATATCAGAACACAATGTGTCGGAGTAAATGACCACGGGTAGCTTAGCCGGCTCCCTTTGGCCCTTAGAAAAAACAATGGGCTAGCCGAGCCCTGAAGCGCCCGAGACGCGGGGCCGCCTTCCTCCGACCGGCTATCACACAGGCCGGCTACTGGAAGGCGGCCCGGCCATAAACTCTCTTGGAGGACGCCACAATAGGGCCGGCTCTAAGAAGCCGGCCCAGGAAAGGCCGACTCCAAGAAGCCTGCCCAAGAAGATCGACTCCAAGAAGCCGGCTCCTAGCAGGCAGCCATAGGCCGTACCATAAAAGTCCGCACCCCCATAACAATGATGGGACGAGGCGTGGCTACAGTGGACCCTGCCACCCCCGAATCCCGGAACAGGTATGGCTACAGTACGCCGTATGGGGCGTCCATCTCCCGTCTGGCGTGGCACTGTTGCCATGTAGAGCATGACGCCCGCCATGATGGGACGCCAGTACGGCCTGTAGGCGGTGGGCCCCTTCAGTCAGAGAGACGCCCGTAGGCGGCCTGGCCTCCTCCAGCCAGCCTGAGGCTGGGGCGGCTTCCTATAGCCGGCTTGCTCCCCTCCTCGGGGCGCGTGCACCATTAAGGAGATGAGACGAGGTAAGGCTACAGTGAGAGCCCGCAATGCGGCGGCACTGTAGCCATGCTTACCTCGACAAAGCCCTCGTCATCAGAGGCGAGGCGACAGTAACCAACCCACGACAAGACCCCCAAGCGGTGGGGCCGGCCTGTCGACCATTGGGCCGGCAGCCGGCGGGACCCACCAGTCGGCGGGCCCCAGTAGCCGGTGGAGAAGCCGGCGGTCGTAGACGCTGACGGCCTGGGCCCATGCCCAGCAGGATTACCATTGTACCCCCGGGGGGTAGGCCTATATAAACCCCCCGGGACACCCATGCAAAGGGTTGATCTCATAGAGTTTTAGACACCACCATAGGAAGAGAAGAGAGCTAGCCTTGCCCTCCTTCCTCCTCCCACCGAATAGCTCAAGGAGCCTCTTGTAGCTTCTTATCGATCTAGTGATCATGCGGAGACCCCGCAAAGCAGGAGTAGGGGTATTATCTCCATGGAGAGCCCCCAACTTGGGTAAGATCCGCCGGCGTGCATGTCTTCGCCTTATCCCGTTTCTAGGCACCGACGATGTCTTATTGGCTCCCACAATGATAAGCCATTCGTTGGCATATGTCGCACCTACCACCCGACATTTGGCGCCCACCGTGGGGCCAGGTGCACCATCGTCCGGAGACCTGCTCTGGACGGGAGCCCTTTTCCTCCCCAGCGAGCGTAGCCAGCCCGGCACACCCGATGGCGTTTGCCCCGACGCGCTACAAAGCGTCGATGACGCCTACGCAGCGAGCTGCCTCGCCGATCTTCTTGGCGAGACTCGCATCTCTGACAAGCCCGCATCCGACACGGGCATGGGCTGCCCCGAGAGCCACCTCATCAGCCTCCTCGACCAACTCCATGTCTCCGGCGAGCCTACCGCGGACTTGGAGTCGGTCGGCTCCACCGACCCGATGGTTGTCGACTCCGACACGGCGTCGCTCGATGCCTTCCCCACCAACGTGATCATCTTCGACGACCCTCTCCCTCGGGCCGACAGTGGCGGCAGCACCGTCACTGAAGTGCTAGTCATCAGCCACGGTGTCACCTCTGACGAGAACGCCCGCGACGCCCTGCAGGCAACGCTGCACGATCTGTCCGCCCCCATCCCGGCGGATGCTGACGCTGAGACGCTGGAGGCACGCCGCCTTGCCCTCCTTGCGGAGGGCCAGAGGATAGCCTCCATGAGACGCCTCACGGAAGCCCACCAGTGCGAAGTCGACTGTGCCGCCTTCGGCACACCGCCTCTAGAAGGGCCAAGCCGAGTCGGCGTCATCAAGAAACGCGGCGCGGCCATCGCCAGCATGCTGGGAGCGGACCGCCCAGTCTACGCCATGCCCCTCGAGAATCTACGCGCTGCTCAGTCAATCGTAGACGAGCTAAACGGACTAGGGGCCAACGAGCTCCCCTACATGACCAGACGCATCCAACAGCTGATCGACGCGGCCGCAGAGCGGCACGAAGCCGGCGTCCGAGCTAGAAGCCCCCCTCGTCGAGAGCACGACGCGACGTTGCGTACGCCGACTGCGGGCGGCGCCCATACAAGAGAAGAGAAGGAGTCGGCTGCTAGCCGCAGCCGGACTCGAATCACCATCGAGCGCGATGCAGAAGGCCGTCCTCGAGGTGTGGAACGACGAGGCGGCCCGCCTCCTCCTCCGCCTCGAGGGGAGAGATACCCCACCCCGCCTCCTATCGCGCATCTGACTCTCAGCGGCCGACTTGGTCGCCGCGAAGGAGTCGGCGAGAATGATGCCCGCCATCGGATCGACCGCCTTGCGCGATCCCTGGCCCTGGAAGAAGAAGATGATGTCGGCCCGCCTTGTTTCGTCCCCCGCATCCGCGACGAGCCCTTTCCCAAAGGGTTCTCGCTCCCAAGAGACACGCCCAAGTACAACGACTCCGTGAAGCCAGAAGATTGGTTGATCGACTACTCCACCGCAGTTCGCATAGCAAACGGCAAGAGACCCGTTGCCGTGAAATATGTCCCCTTGATGCTCCAAGGCACGACACGCACCTGGCTCAACAGCCTCAAGCCTTACAGCATCAACAGCTGGCTGGACTTCACCGAAGCCTTCATACGAAACTTCACCAGCACCTACAAATGGGCTCCCAAGCCCCGACAGCTCTCCTTGTGCGTACAAGGGCCCAATGAATCGACCCGCGACTACCTCACACGTTGGGCCGAGCTCCGCAACTCCTGCGAAGGGGTGCACGAGGTTCAGGCCATAGAATACTTCACCGCCGGATGCACTCCTCTGCGACGAGCCGGCTACCCTCGACGAGCTGCTGATCATAGCGGACAAGTACGCCACGGCTGACTCCTCAATGAAGACTGAGCTCCGGGTAGACACCTCTGGAAAAGTGCTGGCGCCGGCTCCCAAGATGTCGGATGGAGAATCAAGTCGATGCCCGTATCAAAGCGACCACAAACGCAAGGCCCCTATGCCGCCTTCCACAAGCCGACAGGTGGCCACATTCAAAGATGAGCAGCCTGAGGGGCGGCCGACACCCAAGAAGCAGAAGTGCGGCAGGCCGGCTTGGCAGTCGGATTTCTCCTACGAGCAAACCCTTGATGCCCCCTGCAAATTCCACAACGGCGCGAAGCCGTCCAACCACACAACTCAGAAGTGCCATTGGCTCACCCGAATCTCCAAGGGCGAGGGGCTGTTGCCGCCTCCGCTTGCAGGCCAGCCGCCTCCTGCCCCACAGCAGCCGGCCGCACGACCAGTAGTCGGAGCTATCCAAGACGAGTTCCCTGACGAGCAAGCCACTTACGTCGTGTTTACAAGCCAGACAGAAGATCGGCGCAGCCGGCGCCGACAGCAGCAAGAAGTCAAGGCGGTCGCTTCCAATAACCCCGAGTTCATGCACTGGTCAGAGAAGCCCATCAGCTGGAGCTAGGCCGACCACCCAGAGGTGATGCCATCTCTTGGCTCCTATGCCTTGGTTTTGGATGCCACCCTCGCGACAGAAAGGCGTGATGCCCATTTCTCCCGCGTGCTGATAGATGGCGGGAGGAGCATCAACATACTATACCGAGATACCATGGAGAAGCTCAACATCAAGCCGAAGCAACTCATGCCAAGCCGGACTGTGTTTCACGGCATCGTACCTGGCCTATCCTGCTCACCAATCGGCAAGATCAAGATGGATGTCCTCTTTGGGGGCAAAGATCATTTCCGCCGAGAGGCAATATGGTTTGAGGTAGTGGATCTGGAGAGCCCATACCACGCATTGCTTGGCCGACCAGCGTTGGCCAAGTTTATGGCTGTGCCCCACTACGCCTACCTCAAGATGAAGATGCCGAGTTCCAAGGGCATCATCACCATAGCCGGAGACTATAAGAAGTCTTCTGAGTGTGCGGCAGCTAGCAACCGGCTGGCCGAGTCCCTTGTGATCGCCGAAGAAAAGAAGATGCTGAATCGAGTTGTGGCCTTGGCTGGCAAGCAGCCGACCCTGTCTCCTGAGCCCAAGGAATGTGAAGCTCAAGGTTCTTTCCAGCCGGCCAAGGAGACAAAGAAGATACCTCTGGACCCGGAACACCCGGAGAGGCACGCTGTCGTGGGCACATGCCTTGACAGCAAATAGGAAAGCGAGCTCGTCGATTTCCTCCATGAGAATCGGGACATCTTTGCATGGTCTCCCAAAGACATGCCGGGTGTTCCAACGGATTTCGCCGAGCACAAGCTACATGTCTGACCTAATGTCAAGCCGGCCAGGCAGCCCTTGCGCCGCCTGTCAGAAGTGAAGAGAAGAGTTGTTGGTGAAGAGATAGCCCGGCTCCTAGCAGCCGGATTCATTATGGAAGTGTTCTTTCCTGAGTGGCTTGCCAACCCAGTCCTAGTGTTAAAGAAGAACAAGCAGTGGCGCATGTGTATTGACTACACCAGCCTCAACAAAGCCTGCCCTAAAGATCCTTTTGCTCTGCCAAGGATTGATCAAGTGATAGACTCCACAGCCGGATGTGAGCTGTTGAGTTTTTTGGATGCTTACTCAGGCTACCACCAGATAAAGTTGGACCCAGTTGACCGCCTGAAGACCGCCTTCATCACCCCATTCGGAGCTTTCTGCTACCTGACCATGACATTCGGCTTGAGAAATGCCGGTGCCACCTTTCAGCGTTGCATGCAGAAATGCCTCCTCAAGCAACTCAGCAGGAATGCCCACGTCTACGTAGACGATGTGTGGTGAAGACGGAGAAACGCGGCACGCTGGAAGACCTTTGAGAATTTGCACCGGTTTCAGATCAAGCTCAACCCGGAGAAATGCGTGTTCGGGGTACCAGCCGGCCAGCTTCTAGGCTTCCTGGTCTCCTACTGCGGCATCAAATGCAACCCAGTGAATATCAAGGCCATAGAGAGAATGAAGATCCCTACCAAGCTGGGAGATGTCCAAAAGTTCACTAGATGCCTGGCATCTTTGAACTGCTTCATCAGCCGGCTCGGAGAGAAGGCTCTCCCCCTCTACCGACTCATGAAGAAGTCCACTCACTTTGAGTGGAATGACCAGGCGGACCAAGCTTTCCACGAGCTGAAGAAGATGATGTCCACACCGCCTGTCTTGGCGGCCCCTACTGAGAAAGAGCCCATGTTCCTCTACATTGCCGCCACCAGCCGGGTGGTCAGCATAGTTATTGTGGTCCAGCATCCAGAAGAAGGCCGAGCTCAGCTAGTCCAGAGGCCGGTATATACCTGAGCGAAGTACTGTCCACCTCAAAGCAGAACTACCCGCACTATCAGAAAATGTGCTATGGTGTGTACTTCGCCTCCAAGAAACTCAAGCCCTACTTTCAACAACATCCCATCACGGTCATATGCATTGCCCCACTTGCCGAGATCATAGGCAGCCGGGATGCATCCGGCCGAGTGGCAAAATGGGCCATTGCGTTGGCTCCTTACACAATCTACTATCAGCCCCGCACCGCCATCAAGTCCCAAGCATTGTTTGACTTCCTCGTCGACTGGGCTGAGACCCAGTACCTGCCGCCGGCCCCCGACTCCATCCACTCATTGGCGGATGCATTTTTACGGATCCAAGATGCACACCGGCTTGGGAGCCGGCATCGTCCTCACCTCTCCCAAAGGCGACAAACTCAGATACACATTGCAAATCCACTTTGCCGCCTCCAACAATGTGGCCGAGTACGAGGCACTCATACACGGGCTCCGGCTAGCTAAGGAACTCAGCATCCGCCGGATCCTGTGTTATGGTGACCCGGACTTGGTGGTTCAGCAATCATCTGGCGACTGGGACGCCAAGGACGCAAACATGGCAAGCTACCGTTTCCTTGTTCAGCAGATCAGCGGATACTTTGAGGGGTGCGAGTTCCTTCACGTGCCACGGGCCGACAATGAGCAAGCAGATGCCCTGGCACGAATAGGCTCCACCCGGCAAGCTATACCAACAGGCGTCGCCCTCCAACACCTCCTCAAGCCATCTGTCAAGCCGTCTTCGGAATCCAGTTCCATCTTCGTGCCGCCTGACCCCGACGCAGTCGAATCCGACTTCGGGGACCAGGCAGGCGGCTCGGGGACTTCGGCAGCCGGCTTGGGGACTGCCATAGTCGAACCCGGCCCGGGGACTACTGCAGCCGGCCCGGGGACTGCAGCAACACAGCAGGCGGCGACCGACTCCAACTTCTCACAACCCAGCCCGCCCATCCTGGTTGCAGTAGCCGTTTTGGCAATTGAAGAAGTCACAACTCCATCATGGGCCCAGCCCATCCTCCATTTCCTGATAAATGGAGAGCTGCCGACTGACGAGATCTCAGCACGACAAGTCCAACACCGAGCCGGAGCATACACAATAATGAACCGAGAGCTGGTTAGGCGCAGTGTTACCGAAGTCTTCCAGCACTTCGTCGAGCCAGAGAAAGGCATAGCAATTCTTGAAGACATCCACCAAGGCGAATGCAGCCACCATGCCGCCTCCAGGGCACTTGTCGCCAAGGCTTTCCGCCATGGATTCTTATGGCCGACTGCTTTGGAGGATGCCAAGGAGTTAGTCAAACACTGAAAAGGGTGCCAAATCTTCAGTTCCAAGCAACACGTGCCGGCTTCTGCACTCAAGACATCCCCATCACTTGGCCTTTTGCCATCTGGGGGCTGGACATGGTTGGCCCGTTCAAGACGGCGCGCAGCGGCATGACACATCTGCTTGTCGCCGTGGACAAATTTACCAAGTGGATTGAAGCAAAGCCGATCAAGAAACTGAATGGGCCGACTGCCGTGACATTCATTGCAGACATTACAACCCGGTATGGTGTACCACACAGCATCATCACCGACAACGGCATGAATTTTGCCAAGGGAGCACTGGCACGTTTCTGCGCGACACAGGGCATCCGACTGGACTTAGCGTCCGTTGCCCACCCGCAGTCAAACAGCCAAGTCGAGCAAGCAAACAACCTCATCCTTTCCGGCATCAAGCCCCGACTGGTCGTGCCACTGAAGCATTCGGCCGGCTGCTGGCTCGATGAGCTGCCAGCCGTCCTCTGGAGTCTGCACACTACCCCAAACAAGTCAACTAGCTTCACCCCTTTCTTCCTTGTATATGGTGCCGAGGCTGTCATCCCAACTGACATCGATTTCGACTCACCTCGGGTCACCATGTACACGGAGGTGGAGGCTAAGGAAGCACGAGAAGACGGCGTTGACTTGCTGGAAGAAAGCCGGCTGTTAGCCCTCAGCCGGTCCGCCATCTACCAGCAGGGTCTACGTCGTTACCACAGTCGGAGGGTCAAGCCAAGAGCTTTCCAAGAGGGAGATCTTGTGCTCCGGCTGATACAGCGAACAGCCGGCCAGCACAAGCTCTCAGCCCCTTGGGAAGGCCCCTTCGTCATCAGCTGGGCTCTAGGAAATGACTCCTACTACCTGATCGACGCGCAGAAGCCGAAGGCACGCAAGAGAGACGATTCCAGCAAGGAGTCGGAGCGTCCGTGGAACGCCAATCTTCTTCGAAGATTTTACAGTTGAAATGCAGTATGTATCATGCTACCTTTTGTATTAAGTATGAGACAACGGGCTCCCCGAGGAGTTCTCGGGGACTACCCTCTTTTATCTATGTATGCCGGGTATCATACCCATGGTTATGCCTCTACATTGATTTTTTCGTCCGGCACCGGGTTCGACTAGTCGGCCCGAAGACTTGCCGCCTTGAGTTATGCCCAAGTTCTACCTGCAGTCAGACAAGTAATGTGCCGGCACCCAAGCCCTCTCTTGCGAAAGTCACAGCTCGAAGAATCGGCTGCCCGACTAGCAAGAGCCAAAGGCAGAAAAGGATGCCCACATGAAAAACGGCTAAGGACTATTGAACTTACATAACACAAGCCGGCTCCCCCCTCGCCAACCGGCCGTTGAAGCAGCCGGTTGGCCGGCTTCCCTTCCTACTCTGCTACAATCTAAGAAAGCTTGAGTACTTGCCTTTCCAAACGGCCGAACTCCTTACCCGGCCACAGACTGTAGAGCAGCTGTCCGGCTGGGAAGGCGGTAACCAAGGGAAGGCGGCAAAGGAAAAAAGCTGACAGATAAAAAGCAAGTAGGAATGGAAGCCAAGCACATGCATAACAGTATTTACACAAAAGGCCTTCGAGAGGCCGGCATTCAACAAAGTTTGAATACAACCCCAGTGGGTGGAATTGCGCAAAGATAATAAAGCTATTCAAAGAGTGACAAGCAGGAAAGTAAAAACGGTGAATCAAGCCAAGGGAGCGCCCGGGGCGTCAGGAAGATTGGTGGAGACGGCGGTGTCAGCTGGAGGAGTGGCCGGCTGGCGATTCTCAGCTTGGTCGTCGCTGGTGGTAGGCGGAGCATTCGTGCACGCCTCGTTGCTGGAGGCATGGTCAGGTTGAGGCTGGCTGGCTGCTTCGACATCCGGCATAGCATCTTCGCCGTCTTCCTCCTCCTCCTCTTCGCCCTCGTCGCTGGAGTCGATTTCCTCCGCCGAGTCTTCACCGTTGGCCGGGTTCAGCCCGAACCATTCCTTCGGCTGCGTGATGCCGTCCTCGTTCACCTTAGGAGCAAAGGCGCTGGTGTCGGTGAAGTCGGCGATCGCCGAGGCACGCTGGATGATACCGGGCCGCACCGCCTCCAGCTCCTCGTCAGCCTCCTGCCGCCAGGTGCGCAGTTGGTCCAAGTTCAGCCCAGGGTACCAAGCCCGGACGAACTCTAGCACCCGTCGAGCGCTGGACCGAGCTACTGAAGCCTTCCAGGCCTCGAGGCGGCCGACTGCTACCTCCAGCCAGTCGGCAGTACGGCTGGGGGTACGGGGAATTACTTTGCCAAGCCAAAGGGCGGCCAGCACCTTTGCTCCGGCACGCTGAAGCCGGCGGAGCATGCGGTAGGCCGACTGGAGGCGGGCTTGGATCGCCAGAAGCTGCTCCTCAAGCGATCGGTTGGCGTCCGGTGCGATCTCAACCCATCCTGCCGCCAGGCCTCATAGTGAGCTTCGATGGCTTGGTTGGCAGCGACGGAGTAGCCAGGAAAGTACTCTTCACAAAGAAGAAAGAAACAGAGCAAGTCAGGAGATATACCGGTTTGCAAGGACAAGCAAAGGAATGAAGAAGAAGGCGGCCTACCATCAACCAAATCCTCGAGCCGGCCGTAGCCTTCGCTCAGAGCCTGCCTTGCCTCGGCCCAGCTCGCCGCCTCGATTTCATATTCGGCTTTGAGGGCGGCCTCGCTGTCCTGTGCCGCCTTCAGGGCCGCCTTGTGGCTTTCCTCCTGGTCGGCCAGCTTCTTGGCCAGGCGGTCACGCTCCTGAGCCAAGGCGCTGAACTCGCCGTCCTTGGTGCGAAGGGCGGTCTGGGCCACGCCCAGCTGTTGCCTCAAGTCGGCATTGGCTCCTGCCAATACGAAGAAGAAGAAATTAAGAAAGAAGTTGACAAGAAAGATCCGACCCGACTGCTCAGCAGTCGGCCCGAATCTCAGGGACTACACCCAGTGGGTGCGCTGACGCACCCCCACATGAGATAAAAGGACAAAGACACTCACGCCGGCTCTCCGACAGATCGGCGGCCTTTTGGTTCACCTCCCGGACCTGGGAGTTAAAGGTAGCGACGTGGAGGTTGTGATAATCCTGCAAACAGCACAAAGGAGTGAGCAAGAACAAGTCATTAAAACAAAGTCTTCGAAGAAGTTCCAAGCCGCCTGCTCAGCAGCCGACTCGGAACTCGGGGACTACACCCAGTGGGTGCGCTGACGCCCCCCACGGAAAAAATCAAGAGCAAGAAAACTGACCTGAACGACCGCCCGTGTCGCAAGAAACTCTTGGGCACACTGCTTCAGCGCAGTCGCCTGAGCTTGAAGCCGGCTACGGACATCTTGCGCCGCCAGGTTCAACACGGCCGTCCCACCGCACGGTGTCCACCCTGGCGAGCTAACGGTGGCCGACTCCAGATCATGCGACAACGAGCTGGAGCCGGCGGCCCCTTGCGGATCCGGCTCCGAGGCCGCACTCCCCGCACGCCGACGAGTCGGCGACAAGACCACAAGATCTGCCCTTACAGTCGGCTCTCCTCCAGCTGGCTGCTTAGGCGGCACCTCGGGCTGGCCGCCTTGGCCGGTCCCGGCCGACGGAGGCGGCACCACTTATCCCTCCGGGACGACTACGTCGCCCCCCTCCCTCTCCATCGCCGACGGGTCACGGCCGATTTCCTCCGACGGGGGCACCGGGATGTCCGGGGCCGCGGAGCGGAGGGGGATGACGAGTTGCGGAGGCTGGCTGCATAGGGCCTCCGCTACCCTCTCTGCAGTCTCGGCCTCCGCCTGGGCCCTGGCTGCCGCGTCGGCCTACGTCTTTGCCGACTCCACCGTCGTCTCCTGGGCCGACTCGGCGGCGGCTGCCCTCCGCTCCTCCGCCTCCTGCTCCTGTCGCGCCTCCCGCGTGTTCCGCTCCGTCGCCGCCTAAAGCTCGGCGCGGGGGTCTATGCGGCGGGAAGCCGCAGATCCTCCGCTCTGCCGACTATGGAGGCGGCAGTAGTCCGCTCAAGAGAGAGCGGGGCCCTGGTTGACCAAACGGAGAAATGACTTAGAAGAACATCGACTAAAGAAAAGAGAGAAAAGCGTGCAAAGACCAGTACTTACGCCGAAACCGCCTGCGGCTGCTTCACCACTTTGCGGAAGCAGGCCGCCTTCGCGGCCGCCTCGTCTCGCTTGGTCGCCACCGCGGACCCCTTGGGCTTCTTCGGCCGGCCGCCGAAGAGAGTCAGCGTCACCCGACGTTTCTGCGCGCCGCCTCGTGCAGTCAGCCCGCCGGACGGGCCGACGCCTTGGGGGTCGGTCGCCGGCTGGCGGCACGGAATGGGATCGGCCTCATCATCGTCCGTCCAGTCGTCAAAGTCGGCAGTGAAGCCAGAGCCGCCTGTCTCACCGCCTCCCCCTACGGTGTCATCGTCTAGGGCAGCCGCCCCCAAATCGGGGTCATCAAGGTCGTCCGCCTCGCGGTCGGGGGCGAACTCGCGCTCCAGCCCCACGGTCCTGGCCGAAGGATGAAGAAGGGGGTTCTGATTGAAGACAAGCCGACTGGTCAAGAGCCGGCCAGAAAGAACTCGGAAACAAGAAAAGAAGAAAGGAAAGAAAAGCTTACCACGGGCGGGGGGTTGGCGCGAGAGTATAGATCCTTGCCATACTGCCACTCCTCGGTGAGCTTGCAGTTGGCGATGTAATTCACCATGTAAGATACCTCATCGTGAGGCATCTCTCTGGTGCTGAGCCGGCTTGGGTCGAAGCGGCCACTCATCTGACAGATCAGATGAGGGCGGCCTTGAAGTGGGAGTACCCGGCGTTCGACGAAGGCGGCTATCAAGTCGGGCCCAGTCAGGCGCTCCGACTGGATCAACACCCGAAGCTGGGCGACGACACCAGCTCCAGCCGGCATCAATGGCCTGGCCCGGAAGGACCACGAAGGCTGCCTCCCAGGCGGCGGGCCAGCCACGTAAGCCGGCAAGTTGACGTAGTCACCATTCGGGGCGACGTTCTTCACGTAAAAATAAGACTTTTGCCAGAGCTTCACCGACTGGATCAGCGCGATAGGAGGGAATGGGTTGTCGGCGGTGGACCTCCGAATGGCGATGAAGGCGCCGCACGGAGCCGGTACACCTGCGACGACCGTGCCGAGCTTGGATTGGAAAAACTCCCCCCATAGCTCGATGGTGGGGAGGACGCCGAGGAAGCCTTCGCACAAGGTGACGAAGGCCGACAGCAGCACCACCATGTTGGGGGTGAGGTCGTGCGGCTGAAGATGATAGAAGTCAAGAAACACGCGGAAGAAGCCGCTCGCGGGAAGGCCGACGCCGCGCAGGCAATGCGAGTAGAAGATCACTCGCTCGCCTTCCTCCGGCGCTAGCGAGACCTCCCTCGCCAACGCGAGATGTACCCGCACAAGATCTTCGCTCGGCAACCACCGCGTCTTGCGGAGAAAATCAATGTGGTCGTCGCGGACGTTGGAGCCATCCCAGGAGCTCGACGTCGGGGCCATGACGACGCTGGGGCAACGGAGAGCGCGGCGACGGAGAGCGCGCGGTGCAGTGGTGGTGAATTCGCGGCACGCTAGGAAGAAGAAAGAGTGGCGGAGCGGAAGCGCTGCGGAGAGCTGCTGCTGCTGCGAAGAAGAAGACGGAGATGGCGGAGTGGGGGCGAGCGCGCGGACAACTGCCGCT
>NC_057810.1:710988541-711017620 GCF_018294505.1 Triticum aestivum | reverse complement strand
GACGAAGCTGAGGAGGCGAGGCGCGCGGGGGAGGGGGGGGGGGTGGGATTAACTACGCCCACGACCCCACGACCCGCGATTATAGCGCCATTATGATGAGTGGGAACCGCCGCCAGAAGACGTGCGGTCGATTCGGGCCGCAGAAGATCCGCGCGCGGGCCGAGGCATGGAAGTGGCGGGCCTGGGCCTGCTGCGGCGTCCCGTCACACGTGTGGGCTGGCAGGCCCTCCCAGCCGAAGGGTGCCACATGGCGCACGGTTGGCGGGCGGTCAGCCTGCCCCCTGGCTTGCGCGCCAGCTGGTTCCCGCCTTTGGATTTCGAAAAGACTTCGCCGAGAAGGCACGCATAAGAGAAGCCGGCTCCTAGCTGCCGGCTCTTTGGGATAGGAAGCTGGCCGGGCTTCTCGATTGCCCCTTCAGCCGCGAAGCCCAACCAGCTTCGGGGACTACTGTCGGAGTAAATGACCACGGGTAGCTTAGCCGGCTCCCTTTGGCCCTTAGAAAAAACAATGGGCTAGCCGAGCCCTGAAGCGCCCGAGATGCGGGGCCGCCTTCCTCCGGCCGGCAATCACATAGGCCGGCTACTGGAAGGTGGCCCGGCCATAAACTCTCTTGGAGGACGCCACAATAGGGCCGGCTCCAAGAAGCCAGCCCAGGAAAGGCCGACTCCAAGAAGCCGGCCCAAGAAGATCGACTCCAAGAAGCCAGCTCCTAGCAGGCGGCTACGGGCCATACCCTAAAAGTCCGCACCCCCATAACAACGATGGGATGGGGCGTGGCTACAGTGGACCCTGCCACCCCCAAATGCCGGAACACGTATGGCTACAGTACGCCATACGGGGCAGCCATCTCCCGTCCGGCGTGGCACTATTGCCATGCAGAGCATGACGCCCGCCACGACGGGACGCCAGTACGGCCCGTAGGCGGTGGGCCCCTTTGGTCAGAGAGACGCCCGTGAAGGAAATATGCCCTAGAGGCAATAATAAAGTTATTATTTATTTCCTCATATCATGATAAATGTTTATTATTCATGCTAGAATTGTATTAACCGGAAACATGATACATGTGTGAATACATAGACAAACATATAGTCACTAGTATGCCTCTACTTGACTAGCTCATTAATCAAAGATGGTTATGTTTCCTAACCATAGACATGTGTTGTCATTTGATTAATGGGATCACATCATTAGAAGAATGATGTGATTGACATGACCCATTCCGTTAGCCTAGCACTTGATCGTTTAGTATATTGCTATTGCTTTCTTCATGACTTATACATGTTCCTGTAACTATGAGAAATATGCAACTCCCGTTTACCGGAGGAACACTTTGGGTACTACCAAACGTCACAACGTAACTGGGTGATTATAAAGGAGTACTACAGGTGTCTCCGAAGGTACATGTTGAGTTGGCGTATTTCGAGATTAGGTTTTGTCACTCCGATTGTCGGAGAGGTATCTCTGGGCCCTCTCGGTAATGCACATCTTTATAAGCCTTGCAAGCAATGTGACCAAATGAGTTGGTTACGGAATGATGCATTACGGAATGAGTAAAGAGACTTGCCGGTAACAAGATTGAACTAGGTATTAGATACCGACGATCAAATCTCGGGCAAGTAACATACCGATGACAAAGGGAACAATGTATGTTGTTATGCGGTTTGACCGATAAAGATCTTCGTAGAATATGTAGGAACCAATATGGGCATCCAGGTTCCGCTATTGGTTATTGACCAAGAATAGTTATAGGTCATGTCTACATAGTTCTCGAACCCGTAGGGTCCGCACGCTTAACGTTACGATGACAGTTTTATTATGAGTTTATAAGTTTTGATGTACCGAAGTTTGTTCGGAGTCCCAGATGTGATCAAAGACGTAACGAGGAGTCTCGAAATGGTCGAGAAATAAAGATCGATATATTGGAAGCCTAGATTTGGACATCGGAATCGTTCCGGGTGAAATCGGTATTTTACCGGAGTACCGGGAGGTTACGGGAACCCCCCGGGGGGTTATTAGGCCTACATGGGCCTCGAGGGAGAAGAGGGAAGGAGGCAGGAGGGGGCCACGCGCCCCTCCCCTTCCTAGTCCGAATAGGACAAGGGAAGGGGGGCGGCGCCCCCCCTTTCCTTCCCCTCT
This sequence comes from Triticum aestivum, assembly GCF_018294505.1. NCBI lineage: Eukaryota > Viridiplantae > Streptophyta > Magnoliopsida > Poales > Poaceae > Triticum > Triticum aestivum. The sequence goes on along the minus strand of NC_057810.1, from coordinate 711,015,483 downwards.
TCCTCCTCTTTCCCCCCTTCTCCTATTCCAACTAGGAAAGAAGGGAGTCCTACTCCCGGTGGGAGTAGGACTCCCCCCTTGGCGCGCCCTCCTTGGCCGGCCGCCTCCTCCCCCCTGGCTCCTTTATATACGGGGGCGGGGGGCACCCCATAGACACACAAGTTGATCTACGGATCGTTCCTTAGCCATGTGCGGTGCCCCCCTCCACCATATTCCACCTCGGTCATATCGTCGCGGAGTTTAGGCGAAGCCCTGCGCCGGTAGAGCATCATCATTGTCACCATGCCGTCGTGCTGACGGAACTCATCCCCGAAGCTTTGCTGGATCGGAGCCCGGGGATCGTTATCGAGCTGAACGTGTGCTAAACTCGGAGGTGCCGTATGTTCGGTACTTGGATCGGTCGGATTGTGAAGACGTACGACTACATCAACCACGTTTTCATAACGCTCCCGCTTATGGTCTACGAGGGTACGTGGACAAGACTCTCTCCTCTCATTGCTATGCCATCACCATGATCTTGCGTGTACGTAGGAATTTTTTTGAAATTACTACGTTCCCCAATAGCCCGTAGGTGGCCTGGCCTCCTCCAGCCGGCCTGAGGCCAGGCCGGCTTCCTATAACCGGCTTGCTCCCCTCCTCGGGGCGCACGCACCATTAAGGAGACGAGACGAGGTAAGGCTACAGTGAGAGCCCACAATGCGGCGGCACTGTAGCCATGCTTACCTCGACAAAGCCCTCGTCATCAAAGGCGAGGCAACAGTAACCAACCCACGACAAGACCCCCAAGCGGTGGGGCCAACCTGTCGACCAATGGGCCGGCAGCCGCCCGTACCCACCAGTCGGCGGGCCCTAGTAGCCGGCGGAGAAGCCGGCGGTCGTAGACGCTGACGGCCTGGGCCCATGCCCAGCAGGATTACCATTGTACCCCCAGGGGGTAGGCCTATATAAACCCCCCGGGACACCCATGCAAAGGGTTGATCTCATAGAGTTTTAGACACCACCATAGGGAGAGAAGAGAGCTAGCCTTGCCCTCCTTCCTCCTCCCACCGAACAGCTCAAGGAGCCTCTTGTAGCTTCTTATCAATCTAGTGATCATGCGGAGACCCCACAAAGCAGGAGTAGGGGTATTATCTCCACGGAGAGCCCCCAACCTGGGTAAGATCCGCCGGCGTGCATGTCTTCACCTTATCCCGTTTCCAGGCACCGGCGATGCCTTACTGGCTCCCATAATGATAAGCCATCCGTTGGCATATGTCGCACCTACCACCCGACACAATGTATTCCCTATCCAAATCTAGAAATAATTTCCTCCTTCGCGTCAGTGTTGACCATCGCACTAGTACCTTTTATCCAAATATAGCAATCCAAATTTCCAAATTAGTCGACATCATGTTCAAAAAACCCCACCCTCCCGGATAGAAAGAGGATTCTAGGAACATACTGTGCGCGTGTTAAAAGCCCGTGTTAGTATGAGAAGGAACAAGTGTGGCGTCTCGCCGAGGGCGCAGAAACTTGTAGGGTCCTCACATTTTGGGCATTGCAAATGAAACACACTAGATTCAGTAGGAAGAAAAATGCATCAACGGCGGCGGCTGCTATCATAGGATTACCCGCGACCAAGGGACTTGGATTTATCGGGGATGGATGAAGAATTCGTACCTGGTTCTCCATGAGAAAACCATATACAATAGCCGAGAGGGGGTTTTCTCTGAACAAGCAGACGAGTGAGAAGGCGATTCATGCCCAGTGAAATATTGTCGCTTCGTCCGTCCAGCTTACTGCTAAAGATAGAAAGGTGGGGGGTTTTGTGATTTGATGGCTCATTGGGCATTACTGTGGCGCTACGACCGGGGTGTGTATACCGCGCAGTTGTGCACTCTAATTTGGTGCATATGGCACGTGGACCCCGTTGCTGGATGCCCCACATATCAGCAAAAGGAAGTAGAAAGACATGAGTAACTAGTTACACATAAATATATTTTTGACAGAGAGATACTCCCTTTGTAAAGAAATATAAAAATCTTGTATATCACAACTTTATACATAAGCAAAATCAAGGGGAATATATATAACATATATTATTATAAAACAGAGTTTTTTTAACACAATATAGACGAGTTGGTGATGATGGTGTGCCTGCCGTCCTGCAATATAGGCCTTCCAATTTATATCTCACGGATAGGAAGGAAACTATAGCAATTTTGCAAAAAGGTACCCACACACCTCTCCACATTTGCAAATAATGCCTTCCCTCGCTCATCCTTTTCTCTCACAAGATAAAATACTCATACAAATGCATCTTGATGTTACGTCCAACACACAGGCATTATGGGGGTTTAGTTGAGAATTTAATACTCAGACAGGCTCATGGTTCTGGACTTTGGGCCACAGTCCGGTGGGCCTGCATGTTTGGGGGCCCATGTGTTCTACCTCAGCGCTTTTCATATTGCAAGCGATCGATACGGCGCTGGTTTTAGATGCTGTCGCAGGGCGAATACACAAAATTGAATAAAGCACGACAACTGTTGGAATGAAATTGAATGACAGTTCCTAACCAGCAATTAGAGTTGCAATTCTATCAACGATATACCATGTGATAAATAATATTGTCATACTACTTATACACACAGGACACTTGTTTCACCATGCCAGATTATTGCATCAAAATCTCTCGGAGGATAGATCAGTTTGGCAGTTGCGTGCTGCTACTGAAGAATTTCAAAGTTGATTTGGACCAGCTCTCCTTGCCGAGAAAGTTCGATTTTGACATCATCCCCTATCGCAAGACATGATTTAGATTTGAACCTTGACCATCCTTTAGCATCAATCATCATGCAACCATCCTTTGTACTTACGGTATATTGAGCAGGTTCATTCACACCAAGGTTGCGCATGGTAAGAGAAACTTGGCCACGGTCGCCTGAATTGTTGAACGACTCCCTCGTTGCTCTAGGAATTCTCTGTTTGCAAACAAGAATACATATACAAACAGTTAGATCAACACAGTGAATCATGTGAAACAACATGGAAAGAAAAAACAATGAAGCACTTGGGCGGCCAATGCTTACCAAGAAGGTGGACATGTCGGTTTTTGTAAGGACTTTGGTATATGAACTGCGAATGCAGCCCAGTCTGTTGCCAGTGCAACTGCTCGTTCGCTTGCCGCTGCACGGGCCGGAGCAGATGCAAGAGCAAGTGTTGGTGCAGGTGCCAGAGATGGTGCTCCTTGTAGAGCTGGTGCCAGTGTCGATGCCCGATCTTCCGGTAGATCAGCCTGATTCGCTGACGCGGTCGGTGCCCAATCCTCAGCTGGATCAGACTGAGCTGCTGCCGATGTCAGTGCTAGAGCAACTGCCGGTGCTTGATCCGTTGCTGAAGGTGGTACCGATGTGCGAGACAGTGACGATCGTGTATGGTATGCTATGATCAACTCTCTAACTTGACTTGGCTCCGTGACCGCGCTCCAGTTTTTTTCTTCATTTCTTTTAAACACGAAAAGGACTAATTGTGGCGTGTTTATTAAACCAAACTACAGTTCATCATAGGGATGCAGCTTGTACTCAGACAACAGACTGATCCATTTTTTCCCCAGTAATATAAGTGATGGACAGTGCCTTCGTTACTGACACGACATAAGAAGTGAAACTTGCAAAAATAGCCATCGTAGAGCAAACCAAACGGTTTATTCTGTGATAAGTGTCACATGGCAAAACCTACGTCATAAAATTGCAGGAAAAGAAAGAAAACATGACATTAAATCAATAATATTTAGACAGTAAATCAATAAGATTTACTTGATGTGACACGAGTGAATCCTTACCAAGAAATCACTATGTTGAAGTACTAAACAGAAGATTGATCGTCCAACTACGCGTGGCATGCAGGGCCCCCGCCTACTCCCACAAGCAGGACAGTCCAAAGGTCGTGACAAATCGTATGGACCGAACATCCATGGGACTGGAAATCCTGGTGGGTGCGATAAACCCTGCAATGCATATAGATATTGGAGTGTAACCATAATTGATAAACCGTCCTCACAAAAAATGATCTGGATACTTCAAAATATATAGACTGAATTGAGTGGATAGACATTAACATAGACTATTCTCAGGACTCACCACACACCGAAAGCGGTAGTACTAAACAATGCAGGGATCACAAACACAAATCAAGTACTGAACAATAGTACTTACTACAGACAAGCAAAGTTGCACTAATTAAACTCTGCAGACTATTTCTTGCCACGGACCTACGGGATGAACCCCGCATAACTGACTAGGCCATGGACTCCATGAGAAATGTCTACCTGCACCATCACCATCTCGTCAACCTTGGAGAACCTAACAGAGTGGTCTTTCCACTCGTAAACATGACGATGAAGATTGGCCACATCAGATTTGTCGGTAAGATGTACAAGAACCACACCCTTCGTAATAGAAGGCACAACCAGGAAATTGTCGTGGTCAAGTACAGCCAGGAGAACACGTCTGACAACAATGCTACAGGAAAACTAGTTCAAGACACGTGGCAACAAGGACACAACAACTGGATAATTTAGCAGTAGAACTCATCCTCAGGTCTTTCAGTTCACACAACATGACTTTGAGCACTTCAACTCCACCGTGGACCTAGTTCTAATTAAAACAGAAACCATATTTAATTACTACCTCTGTTCAGAAATATAAGATGATTTTTGATATTATACTCCATATATGACTACATATACACACAAAAATGAGTGAACAAAGACACTAGAACATGTCTTCAAAGGCATGAGAGCAGAGGGATTACTTGCAATATCCATAACACAAGTTACTGAGGCAAATATACCCTCTTCAAAGGTTGCATTGATATTCATAAAGTAGTTGAAAGTAATCTATAAGAAATCAGTGTCAACCTCTCGCATGTTTTGGTCAAAAGAGGAATTTAGAACCGTCATTTGGCACACAAAAATCACATGCAAGATCACCCAAAATTTGTACTACTAGTACTAGTACTGCATGTTAGATGAAAAAACACGATCAAGATCGAGAAAAAGATCGTCAAGAAGAGATATTACTTGGACTTCCTTAATGAGGGATCCCGGAGAGGGGGGCTTGGACAGGGTGATGCCTTTGAGCTTGTCCGCGGTAGTCTTGGAGGGGTGCTTGCGCTTCTTCATACCATGAGCCTCAACGGTTTGGGCCAGAGCCATAGACATCACTTCGGCCGATGCTCCAGCGTCCATCAAGAAATTGTCAAATGGAAATAAAAGAAAAGAAACCATAACTACAAACCCAAAAGAAGAACATAGAGGGAGTTATAGGATCAGTCTCGGGGTTGCAAGACCGGGCCTTGGCCAGAATCAACACCATTGATGCGCTCACCTTTCCTTCTTTGGGAGAGAAGAACAATGGCAGAAGCATGTTGGGGTTTTCTTGAAGAAATGAGGAACGAGATGAGGGAGAAGCAAACCGAGTGGGGGTTTTCTTCAAGAGAGGAAGCTGAGGGAGAAGAGTGAAATGACGGTTGCTTCGTACGTCCAACTTACTACTGGAAAGGAGGGGGTTTTGTGATTTGACGGCTCATTGGGCATTACTGCAGCGCTTCAATTGGGGTAGTCTACTGTGTAGTTGGGCACTCTACTACAGAGTAATTTAGTGCATGGCTAGTGGACCCCGATGCTGGTTGTCTCACACGTCGGCGAAAGTGAGTAATTCAGTGCATGGCTGGAGGAGGATCCGCACGGTAGAGCGTGTCCACTGTTATTCTGAAGAAAAAATGATTATAGTAAGCCTTTCCACTCTTACGATGGAGGAGTGCGAAACACGGCAACCACTTAAACATACACAGTGCTCCTACTACTAGGCATGTGCAGTGGTTCATACATCAGTACTACATAATCTTGTTGCTAGTGTAGTAAGATATGACGATAACAAATGATGTTGTGCGCAGGTTAACTATATGAACAGTAATGTAGTAACATAGTACTGCTTTTTTGATTGTCCGATCGAGAATGAACGGTGAGATCAATGTTAACAGAACTAGGTCTACATCGCATGGAGAGTATGGTGCTACAGTACTCCATGAAACATGAACCATATGAAGCACGAATCAGTGTTTGGCAGGGTGTATGAAGGGTGCACGGGATAGGAGCAAAAGTTCCCTTCTCGACCCACTTTTGGGTGTTTGGCAGAGTGCATGAAGGGTGCATGAGTCCACACTAGTAGGTTAACACAAATACACGAAGAGGGAACAACTATATTGAGATGAGAATGCAACCAAACACACCCACACGCTTTGTGCTACAGTGATTGATCTGCATCGTTTGAGTTTGATCCAACGGTCATGTTTCACCGAGACATGGACATGCCCATGCAGAGGGCGCCTAAGCACCACCTAAGTCCCTCGGCTTCTCGAGGCGCACGATGTTGGTGATGCAGGGTACAACCGCCCGTAGAGCCCGCTCCCGAGCGACGGGAGCTAGCTTGTCAAAGACAACGTCCAATGGCATGAATGGATTCCGGTGACGGAGCCCTGAGAGGATTCGCTCGGCAACAACGACGGCAGCCCGCAACCCCTCCTTGTCCAGTTCCGGGCCCACCATCACACGGAGACGGCTCAGCTCCTCGGAGATATAGGTGAAGAAGGAGACAAGGTCAGGAAGCCGCAACTCGTTGAAGTCGACGGGGTGGTCGAACGGGTTTAGCCCGGCGACCGGCATGGTCGCGCTGGTATGATGGTAGGCATCACGCAGCCGCAACACATGCGTGGCAACTTGGTCCACCAAGTGGCTGAGGTGATCCTGGACCTTGTCATGATCGGCCCGCTCACGCTCCAGCCGACTCCCCTGGCGGCCTATCGTATCTCCCGCTTTCTGCAGCAATGTCGCCGATGCCTCGAGCATCTTTGTGGTGGACGCCTGCCGCTTTTGAAGCTCCGTGAACTCCTGCACATAACGAAGGAGAATGGCACTCCTCTTCTCCTTGAGCTCACAGAGCTCCACGTCCTTGGTCCTGAGCTCCGCATCCTTGGCCTGGACCTCCTGTGTCAGGCGCCTCACCTCAGACTCTGTGATCTGCTGCACTGCCATGGCACTAGGTAGAAGCAATGGGGAGAGGAAGCAAAGGGGCCGAAACGGCTGAAAGGCAATGCAATCTACGGGAAGGCAGAGGGAGCCCGCCGAGGAGCGGGGAATCTTTTGGTTTTCACCATGGGAAAACACCAGTCGACGACTTCTCACATCAGGGAGCAGTGGGTTTTACAGGCGGAGTCTTTGTGACTAATTGCTGTCGTGCCTGCTCCCGTCAATCAAAAAAATAAAAATCCTGCCGCGCCTAGTCCCGTCAATCAAAAAATTAAAAATCTTGCTGCACCCAAACACTAGAGCAACGCCGCGGTGGATATTTAAATTTACCCGCCGACAAGGAGATAAAAAAAGGGGTGAAAAAACAAATGTGGCAGCGGCCTAACTAATCGGTCGCACTAGCCCAACTAGCTAGCCACCGTGCTTCACTGATGTACTCGGCGGGAAAGGTGGTCTTTCATGATTTGACGACTCATTTACTTGCTTCAGCGCTACGATCAAGGAGGACCCAGAAAATGCGCGGTAGGGCGTCCCACGTCTCGACAAGGAAGAATATATGCGTGCACCACCCGGGAGGACCCCGAAACCACGCGGTAGGGTGTGCCATGTCTCGGCACAGAGGAAAAATGTGCATGTAAAAATATACTGTGTCAGATGTAGTACCTATGGTTCGACCTTGAGACCCAGCCAGTCGGTCAAAAACACCCCACTAGCCACACAACTTCATCATGCTAACATGGCACGGAGGATAGGTGTGGTTAGCTCCGTCTCGACCAGCCACAACTTCTCTTGTTCTTGGCGATTCTTCTATTTTCCAAGCTTTTTTAGTTATAATAGCACCATGGCAAGCTAGCGCCGCTCTTCATGTGTGCACATGCAAAGGTTAGACGATGGAGAGGAGAGAGAGACCACAGACCTGGGACCCACTAGTAAGTGAGTCAACGGTCATGCAGGTGTTGATGAGGCACTCCCTCTACTTTACTCAATGTAATACTGTATAAAATCAAGTTTTGGGACAAAGCCAACAACTGTTGTTGTTTCAGGCTATCGACTTATGCTTTGTAGTCCAGGTTGCCAATTCGAATCTCGTCTTTCAGATTTGTTAGTTTTAGGTCCAAATTTGATTAATGACAAGTGGGACCCGTGTGTGTTGTTCCGATATTTCAGTGTAGGATGGTTTTTTGAACAACACTTTGCACGGTTAGACAAGTAAGGACACGAGTTACACGTATTTTGCAAGTTTACGAACAAAAATGATAGCGGCATAGAATATCACATCCACCCCGCAGCTTAGATGCTATGGTGATATGAGTTTTTACATTGTTGGAAGTTAGATCCAATTGCTTGAGAGTAGTCTTTGTAATTATGCACAATTTCCAAACTCTCCAAAGGTTTTTTTGCAAATAAAACATTCAGGCCTCGTGTGTGCCACTGCATCTTGGATCCAACGGCTCTCCGTTGCTCATATTAGGTGCTCCCGGTAGCTTAATTAGCCGCTATGGTGATATGAGCATCTAGGTCATATGATCTGTGATCAGATGGCACATGCGTAGTACTTGTACTTTCTGCGCAATTCCCAAACCTCCTACTCTAGGCCATTAGATCTCCGTGAACTTGTATCACCATAGAATCTATGGTGCGGGAGCACCTCATATTCTCCCGTGCAAGAAAACATCAGGTGCTCTCGCAGCTTGGATGCTACGGTGATACGAGCTTCGAGGTCGTTTGATCTGAGATCCAATGGCATCTAAGCAGTCTTTGTGCTTGTAAGTAGTGGCCAAATTCTTTAGGGGTTTTTCTACAAAAACCATTCAAACCACCGAGGAGTTGTTGGGTCACAAATCCAACGGCTCCGAAGAGCTTGTATCACCAAAGCATCTAAGGTGTGGTAGCACATGATATTCTTACATACAGGAGAATATGATGTCCTCCTTCATCTTAGATGCTACGATGATACGAGCTTCGAGGTCGTTGGATATGGGATCCAAGGGCATCTGAGTAGTTTTTGTACAAATTGTGTGCAATTCTCAAACTCATTAAGGTTTCCTGTAAAAATATTAACACATCCTGTGAGCTGCTATATCTCAGATCTACAAGCTCCAAGCAACTCGTATCAGCATATAGCATCTAAGGTGTGGGGGCACATGATATTCTCCCGGGGAGGGGGGGGGTGGTGCACAACCAATCGGTGTTTGGGAGGGTGGGGACAAATATAATCTAAACAATCCTAAACGGAGCTTCACAATTTTATCTAAGATCGAGGGGTTAACCCCTGACAATCTACATAGCTCCACCTAAACACAACATTTACATGTACTGTAGTACTAGACTTAATATTCATGTTTCAGTTTCCTGTTCATTTTAAATATTGAATTGAGGACCATGCAAGTCTTACATTTTACTCCCTTCGTTCCTAAATATTAGTCTTTTTAGAGATTTCAAATGGACTGGCACATACGGATGTATATAGACATATTTTAGAGTGTAGATTCACTCATTTTGCTCCGTATGTAGTCACTTGTTGAAATCTCTGAAAGACTAATATTTAGGAACAGAAGGAGTATTTTTGAATTCGTGTCATACATGCATGGTTTGGAAAAATATATGCACTATACTTATTGGATTGTTGTTTTGTTCGTGTGTGTGTGTGTGTGTGTGCGCGCACGCGTGTGTGTGTGTGGTCATATGCTTGATACATACAAAGTTTTCTCACCACCATATTGTTCATCTTTTAGATTTCAATTTGCAAAGAAAAACTTACTAGGGATACCATGAAATTTGAAATCCACGTTGAGATCACTATATCACAAACTCATTCTAATTCAAGAACTCGGCATAAATCAATTACCACGTTGAGAGTACTATTTGCAAGGAAAATACAGGCATTGTAAGACACATAGATTCGTTCGGTAATTTAAAAGATTCCTTTCGTATTCTCAAATGGTAGGACCCAACGGCGTACCAGCCAGACCTTGGCTTGTGTTGATCCTAAAAAAACCGGGCTCGTGTCCTTCTGGTGGCGTGCGTAGTATGTACATTAGGCAACCCAACCAGTCGAGCCTCTGCGTTTCGAGTCAAAATATCTGGCGGCCAGAAGTCCAGCCCTAGGAAATTCCCCTCATGTCCCTGGTCCACAATGACTACCAATGAACAATGGAGGGATGCTTTAGTAACTAGACAACCTTACCTACCGTGCCGAGCACGGTTCAATTCCTCGGTCGCCATGTGATATGGCACAAATATTCCTTCGTAATTTTTTCCTTCAATTTGAGGCAAGCTGCTTATGACAAGTTGCACAAATGAAGAGCCAAGGTATTTTGGAACAAAGACCTGTCATGTTAAGGCGAATGCTTTCACTATTGAAACCGTGGGTGTTTACGTGCCGCCACGAGTCCCGCTTCTCAACAGCAGGTGCCGTCCGAGCAAGCATGTGAGTCGACGGGAGGCGTGCGAGCAGACCGCTACGCCAGCTGACAGGGAGGTGTGTGAGCAGACCGCTGTGCAGGCTCACCGGGAGGCGAGCCCTTTGACTAGGCTTCGCTGCCCACCTTCGTCCCAACTGCTCACACTTTTAATGTCGCCGGTGCTGCAGTTTAAAATCAACCCCGCACTACCCGGTATCGCTACAATCTTCTCTCTTCCTCTCTGATTCTCCTGTCGTGTACCTCCAACTAGCCTGACCTAAACGTACGCCATGCCGCATCATGATGGTCTGCCCTTAGTCTTCTAGTTTCCAGAGGAAGACACCCAGACGGAGTCTCAAGAACATAAGGCGCTTTGGGACAAAATTGAACCGGCCTTGCGGGAAGACGCAACGCCTATCCTCGCTCCTGTACCGGCTCCTGTCGCCCCGACTGTGCCAGCGCCCATCCCTGTGGCATTGATGGGCTGGGAGCCGCACATTGTCGCCGAGCTTGATGCCACGGGGTTCCACGAGGTCCCCATTGACTTTCACGCACCCGTGCACCTACCAGCGCATGCGCCTGCGCGTGCACTGACGCACACGTCCATGCTGGTGCCTGTGCACCTGCCAGCACCTGCGCCTGCGTGCACTGACGTGTGCGCCCGTGCTGGTGCCCGTGCAAACGAATGTCTCCGCCTCGCCATTGCCAGCGCCTGTCCCCGCGCGGGTGCCAGTGCCCCCCTCAGCGGCATGGATGGCCGCCGTTGATCGCTTCCTTGCACCAACGCCAGTTGCCTCCTTCCACCAGTTGACTCGCTCCTGGAGACCGAAGTCCAAAACATTGTGTCCTTCCTTGAAGCTAGGGCCAACGCCCAGGAGTACTTCAACAACAGCGCAAGACGCCACCGTCACCGTCGCCATCGGTCAAGGGCCCGACGACACCTAGAGCACAGCAGACGAGCCGCTTCCCATTGCAAGATGCCCCCGGCACCGCCATGTAATCTAAATTTGCCATGAAAAACGTTCAGTTTTCCATGGTTAAATTCCAAACATTTATCATTTCCATTTATTTTAGATCGATCGTCGTATGAATGTAAATTCGGAGTCAGACTGAATGAAATCTATGGTTTGATCGATTGAATGTTCTGCTAGAGCCGTATCAAACTAAATATAAAGTATCATCAAGCCACATGTATTCCTTCTCATCCAACGACCTAGATTGCTTCAATTTCGAGCGCTCAACACGTTTAGCATGCAATTAATTTCATGCCAAAAATAGTGCTAATCACATAATAACATGCAAATAATATCCTACTTAATATCTGCATGCACTTAATATACTTCCAAATTAACTTGCATTGCATGTACACATTGACTAGTGCTACTAGTACGTGAAACTGGTGCCGTAACTTGTGAACGCATCCAGATATGGTCAACAGCAACATCACCCGCGAGTTCTTCGTGTTTGCCCGTGCGTCTAAACGCATAAGGGGAGGAGAGAGAGAGAGAGCACACATGGAACCCACCTGTTGGGGATATAACTATTAGGTATGACCCGCCCAGGAGGGGCCGGGTTATACCTATGGCGGTTAATCCATATGAAGCCCACGAGGATATTAAATATGGCGGTTCATGGGGGGAAGGCCCAAGAGCGACTTAAGGCCCATAGGGTAAACCGTCATATGTGTATGACTTGTATTGTAAGGCAAGGATAGTTAGTCACCGAGCCGGACACATTGTCTATGAGCCGGCCGGGACTCCGTGAGCCGCTGGACGTCAACCTGTGTATATAAAGGGACGACCCGGTGGAGCTTTAGGGCAAGAAACAAGAGATCGAAAGCTAGGTCAAGCGTATTCACTCCCTGGTAATCGAGACATAAGCAATACCACCTCAAACTGGACTAGGCCTTTACCTTCACAGCAAGGGGCTGAACCAGTATAAACTCCTCTGTCCTTTGTCCCATTTAACCCCTTTAAGCTAACCTACTTGCGATGGCTCCACGACTAAGTCCTCACACTAGGACATCTGCCGTGACTATTCCACGACAGTTGGCACCCATCGTGGGGCCAACACACGGTGGTTTCGAGGTCTTAAAGGGCAGCTTCAAAGGGATCAAGGGATACGCTATGGGCCGGATGACCAAGAGTCGTCGTGGCAAGCTCTACATCAACGATGCAGGCTGGGGCCACGAGGCCGGCTCAATTGAGTACGGGTACGTGCCCCCTTTGGCGGAATTCACATTTTCATCGGCAAGATCGGCGAGCCGGGCCCTGAGCCGGACATCTGCACCAACATCATCCAGACGGCTCAGCATGCACGACCCGCACGAGCTGAGCCCACCATGAAACGTGCCTTCGTGGGATTCATCCATGGGGTGGAATTTGATGAAGGATCTTTGTCTGGCGGTGAGACGGCCATCTACTCTGACGTTGAGTCGTCCATGGGCGAGACTACTTCATTGTATCAACTGCAGGACGACAGGCTTGGGGGCTATTCCGATGGTGACAGTATTCGGGACCCCTATGTGCACTGGGTTGCAATCTTCATGGCCGGTATGCAGCCAGGTCAGAATTCAACGACTGCAGCGGTGATGACTTCCGGGACAGCAGCGGTGATGGCAGCCGGGGGAGGAGGCCCTGTGTGCCCGCCAGCTTAGGTTTTGACGTATTTGCTGGATAAGCTGACAACCTTGTTAACACTAGAGGTTAGCCCGGCGAATCAAGCTCAGCATAATGCGGAGATTGCAAAACTACGTGATGAGGTAGCGCTAGCCAAGGAAGACCTGGTGGCAGAGGAGGTCAGGATGGCCACAGAGCGAGCTTCCCTGGATGCTCAGGCACAACGAATTCAGTCAGAGGCTTTCCAGCTTACGATGGATCAAAACGCTTCAAATGAAATCATGAGGAGAAGGCACAAGTCTCATCTACCTCTGATTTATGAGGCGAGAAACCTCTTTTGCACGCATGGAGTAGGGACCAGTAACCCGTCAGAGACAGACCGGGTTACAACACCCGGGGCTGGAGCGCCGGCTCAACCGCATGTGGCGGAGCCACCTCATCTGAATAGTACTCCGCCTCAGCACATGCCGACACCACTGGGTCACTATTCCAACCCTTTGGATAACATGATCGCTATGGTAACACGATTAGCGGACCTTCCAGTGGAAGGTGATTCTCCTGCGGTGATTGAAACACAAAGGGCTAAGGAGCTTCTTCAAACGGCATTGGTACAACAAGAGGCGTATTCTTACAGTCAAGATAGGATTCATTCGACCCCTCGTCCATGCCGGAGCTATAGCAGACACATGGACTCACCGGCCATCTCAAGCAATGAACAGTGCCATAACCAGCCGCGCGGGAATGACCCGTCGCGTGATGGTGCTCATGGTTTGGTCGATCAGTACAGGGCACGTCGAGAAGTGGAACTAGCGGCTCAACAGGCGGTTCATCAACAGTTTCCGGTTTATCCGACGGCTTCGGTGGAGGCGGGTGTGACCTCCAAAACCACAGTGTACCATGCTTGGTGCCGGCTCTACGGAATGAGCGTCTTCCTAAGGATTTCAAAGGGCCTCGCAAGGTGCCTAATTACACATCCGACTTACCACCTGAGGCGTGGATTGAGAGTTACGAGACGGCCATGGAACTGTTGGACGTCAACGATGCTGCGTGTGCCAAATACTTCACCATGATGTTGGATGAGACGACCTGTACTTGGCTAAAAGGGCTGCCTGCCAATTCCATAGGGTCATGGGGCGAGCTGAAGGCCCAGTTTATCCAGAATTTTAAAGATACCTGTAAAAAGCCCATGGCTATTGTGGATTTGGATACTTGCGTACATGAAGAAGGCGAGTCAACAACCCATTCGGTGCGCCGGGTCAAGGCTATCCTGCATCCATCGGATAACATCAATGCCGGCTCAGCAGTTCTAATGCTAGCAAAAAATTTCTGTTTTGCCTCTTAAGCAGAAGCTAGGGCGGATGAAGCGTTATTGCAATAACATGGGAGCTGATGGCGGCTCTAATTAAATATGCCGACTCTGATGGCACCAAGGACCCCGAGTCTAATGGTGAAAAGGCGAGAAAGGGAAAGAAGAGTGGCAACACCAAGGGTCCGCAGCATAACCCGACGAGTCAGGGAGGCAACGATAAGCGCAAGGCCGATGGTAACTTAGATTTTGTGGCTAATACCAATACACAAAACAATGGTCAGAGCCGTAAGGGGAGGCCGCCTCCTCGGCCTGGTTGATCAAATCGCAATCTTGAGCAGTTGCTAAATGAGCCCTGCCCAAAGCATGGCAAGAAGGGGAGGCCAACCACTCGCCTTTGGAAAGATTGTTCAATTAAAATAGCTTTCAAAAATTCTACTTTGTTCCAAAGCAACCATGGGCTGGGTGGCGGCTCAGGTTCTGGTAGCGGTGGTTTTCATGGCCCGGGTTATGGTGGCGGCGGTTCTAATTCCGGCTTCCAGGGTCACCAAAATCATCAAGGTAATCAGGGTGGTTACAATCGACAATCCGGTCATGGGGGTCAGCATCAGCAGCAGTCTGGATATCAAAGTCATCCAAAGTAGTTGAATAGTGGGCAGTATCATGTTTTTGCCGCAAGTTTATGCAAGCGGGATCAGAAGCTTACTAAAAGGGTTGTGAATGCCATTGCACTGGCAGTTCTCCATTACTTGCGATGGTCCAAGCAACCCATTGTGTGGAGTCGTGAGGATCACCTACCCCGGGTTGATAATCCGGGTCACTTGGCTTTGGTGGTGGCGCCTCAAGTTGGCGGATATAAATTCACTAAGGTACTGATGGATGGGGGTAGCAACATTAATATCCTTTACTATGAGACTTTTCGTCGTATGGGATTGACCGATAAAAATCTCAAGACGTCCAATACTGTCTTCCATGGAGTGGTGCCTGGTAAGTCGGTGTATCCTGTCGGCAAGATTGAGCTGGAAGTGGCCTTTGGGGATGAACATGATTCCAGGGCCGAGAAGTTGACTTTTGAAGTGGTCAAAATTAAAAGCCCATATCATACTTTGTTTGGACGACCAGCTTATGCCAAGTTCATGGCACGACCTTGTTACGTTTATCTGCAGCTCAAGATGTCGGGTACAAGGGGACCATCACAATACACAGGAGCCGAAAAATAGCTTTGGAGTGTGAAGAAGGTGATGCGGCTTATGTAGAGTCCGTCTATGCAGCAAAAGAGTTAAAGTTTTACAAAGATAATGTTGACCCGATAGATATGACATCTCTGAAAAATCCAACTATAGAGCATGATCTAGTGTTGAAATTTAAGTCGGCTGACGGTACCAAGGTAGTTGACTTTGTTCCTGGTGATTCATCCAGGCAGTTCAATATCAGTGCTAATCTGGATCCAGAATAGGAAAGCACGCTCATCGAGTTCATCCATGAGAATCGGGACATCTTTGCATGGAAACTTTCTAACATGTCGGGTGTATCGAGGGAACTTGCTGAGAACACTCTTAATATTGATCCAAAGTTTAAGCCAGTCAAGCAATTCCTTCGTCTTTTCAATGAGGAGAGACGTAAAGCCATTGGTGAAGAAGTGGCCCAGCTCTTGGCGGCTGGGTTCATTGTCTAAGTCTTTCATCCTGAGTGGTTGGCTAATCCGGTACTGGTACTTAAGAAGAATGGTACTTGGCACATGTGTGTGGACTACACGGACTTCAACAAGGCTTGTCGGACTGATCCTTTTGCTCTCCCTCGTATTGATCAAATCATTGATGCTACGGTGGGTTGTGAGTGTTTGAGCTTTTTGGATGCTTACTCTGGTTATCATAAGATCAAGATGGCAGTTAAGGACCAGGAGAAGACATCTTTTATCACTCCTTTTGGTATCTTCTACTATGTGTCAACGCCTTTTGGGCTCAAGAGTGCCTAGGCGACTTACCAGCGATGTGTGCAGAATTGTCTTCACGGTCAGATTGGGCGCAATGTTCATGCTTATGTGGATGATATTGTGGTGAAATCCGGGGAGAAGGAAACTTTGATAGATGATTTGAAGGAGACCTTCAACAATCTATGAGTCTACAAGATGATTCTTAACCCGGCCAAGTGCGTCTTTGGTGTGCCGACGGGCAAGCTTTTGGGTTTTCTGGTTTCTAACAGAGGCATTGAGGCTAACCCGAAGAAGATCAAGGCCATTACCTCGTTGGCAAAGCCGCATGTATCAATGATGTTCAACGTCTGGCGGGTCCTATTGCTGCCTTAAGCCAATTCATAAGCCGGTTGGGTGAGAAGGCCATACCACTGTACCAGATGATGAAGAAGACAGATAACTTTGTCTGGAGTGATGCTGTTAATGACGCGTTTGAAGCTTTGAAAAAACATCTAGTTGAGCCGCCAGTCCTCACCACTCCTATTGATAAAGATCCGTTGTTATTATATGTGTCTGGGAATGCCCGGGCTATCAGTGTAGCCATTGTGGTAGAACGGAAGGAAGCAGGCAAGGAATATCCGGTTCAACAACATGTTTACTATATCAGTGTAGTGCTTATTGAGTCCAAGCAGAGGTATCCGCACAGGCAGAAACTCCTATACGGGGTGTTCATGGCGAGTCTTAAGCTTAAACAGTACTTTCTGGGTCATCCCGTCACTATGGTTAGTTCTGCTCTTTTAGGGGATATTATTCAAAACAGTGAAGCCACAAGTCGGGTAGCTAAGTGGGCCATTGAGCTTGGACCTCATGGTTTGAAGTATATGCCTCGCACGGCCATCAAATCTCAAGCACTTGTGGATTTCATCAATGACTGGACAGAGCTGCAGATGCCTAAAGAGAAGCCAGATAACACATATTGGACTATTCACTTTGATGGGTCCAGGCAATTGGAGGGCTCGGGGGCTGGAGTTGTCTTAGCTTCCCCTCGAGGTGACAAGTTTTATTATGTCTTAAGGTTGATGTTTCCCTGTACCAACAATGCATCTGAGTGTGAAGCCTTGCTCCATGGTCTTCGGATGGCTAAGGAGATGAACTTAAGCCGGGTGAGATGTTTCGGCGACTCAGACTTGGTGGCTCAGCAAGTTTCAGGCACGTGGGATTCTAAGGATCCACTCATGGCGGCTTATCGCCGCGAGGTTGACCTATTGCTTGACACTTCAAGGGTTATCAAGTGGAACACATTGATCGCAGGAAAAATGAGGCGGCTGATGCTTTAAGCCGGTTAGGGTCCCAGCATAAGCCGGTGCCACCTAACACTTTCTTAGATATTCTGCATAATCCTTCTGTCAAATTGCCTACAGAGGAAGATCTCGCTGTTCCTGACACGGAAACACATCTGGTGGCGTCTCTCCACGCTATTCCCGATTGGACAGTCCCATATTTGACTTATATGACCCGGGGCGAGTTACCTTAGGATGAAACTCTGGCCAGACAGATAACCCAACGGTCTAAGTCAATGACGATTGTTAATGGCGAGTTGCACCATTGCGGCATTACTGGGGCGTTTCAACGTTGTGTCTCTCCTGAAGAGGGCCGTGAAATTCTTCACGAGATTCATGAAGGAGATTGTGGTCATCATGCCTGTTCGAAGTCTCTTGTGGCTAAGGCTTTTTGTCACATGTTTTACTGGCTGATGGATCATGCTGATGCAGAGGATATGGTCAGTAAATGTGATGGTTGTCAGAAATTTTCACAACGAGCTCACGTGCCGGCTCAAGAATTGAGGATGATTCCAATTACTTGGCCATTTGCAGTTTGGGGGCTTGATATGGTTGGGCTTTTTAAAAGGTCCAAGGATAAAAATACCCACCTCTTGGTGGCGACTGACAAATTTATGAAGTGGGTCGAAGCGGAGCCGGTCAGTAAGTGTGACGCAGCAATGATGGTTCAATTAATCAAAAATGTGATTTTTCGCTTTGGTTTTCCCCACAGCATTATAACTGAAATGGCATTAATCTGTCCAAGGGTGCTATGAAAGAGTTTTGTCAACGTGAGCATATTCGACTTCACGTCTTGTTAGTAGCTCACCCCCAATCTAATGGCCAAGCTGAAAGAGCCAATCAAGAAATTTTGAGAGGCATCAAGCCCTGGCTTATGGTTCCTTTGCAGAGGACGCCGGGTTGTTGGGTGGAGGAGTTACCTTCAGTGCTATGGAGTATTAATACTACCCCCAACAGATCTACGGGTTACACGCCTTTCTTCATGGTTTATGGAGCATATGCGGTTCTCCCTAGTGACATCCGTCACGACTCGACCCGTGTGGCAGCTTATGTTGAAGCTGATAATGAGAAAGCACATCAAGATGCACTTGACCTGTTAGACAAGAAGCGTGACCTCGCGGCAGCTAGCTCGGCGATTTATCAACAAGATCTGCACCATTACCACAACCGCCGGGTTAAGTCCAGAACCTTTCAAGAAGGTGACTTGGTGCTCAGGCTTATCCAGGATCAAACTGATGCGCACAAGTTATCCACACCTTGGGAAGGACCCTTTGTGGTTAGCAAGAACTTGAACAATGGGTCCTACTACCTTATCGATATTTGAGAGCACAAGGACTCACCTAAGTCGGAGGAGGAGACCCGCCGGCCGTGGAATATTGCTCATGTTCGGACTTACTACACTTGAGCCACCGGATCTTATGATGTACATATTTTTACAATGTATATATATTACGATGTTTATTAAAGCCAGCATCCCTGTTAAGGCAGGGCCTGTGTCGTTTTCATCTTCAAGAATAATGAGTCTTTTTCATCATACTTCCAATGGCCATTTGGGGGCTTCCTATTCAAACATAGGTGTATTCACCAAAGAGAACATAGCTGTCGGTACCCTCTTGATTGGCGCAATGCCAAAACTTAAGGTCACTTGGGGGCTTCCTGTTCAAACACAGGTGTATTCACCAAAGAGAACATAAATGTTGGTACCCTCTTGATCGGCGCAATGCCAAAACTTAAGGTCACTTGGGGGCTTCATGTTCAAACATAGGTGTATTCACCAAAGCGAACATAGCTGTCGGTACCCTCTTGATTGGCGCAATGCCAAAATTTATGGTCACTAGGGGGCTTCCTGATCGTATTCGAATCATAGCTGTCAGTACCCTTTTGATCGGCTCAATGCCAAAAACCACTTGGGGGCTTCCTAATCGTATTCGAATCATAGCTATAAATAACCCCTTTGGTCCGGCTTCCTGCTCGTATTCGAAGGATAGCCTCATTTTTCTCGTTTTGCTCAGTTTTTTGACTATTTTTTTGGTTCATCTTGATGCCATCTTGACATGTGGTTTAAAGTGATTCAGGCCATATAGCCTCAATTTTCACAGCTCATATTTGAAGCATACCCGTGGTTTCTGTTAACCCGGCCTGGCTTTGGATGATAAGTCGCCAACATATGACAATATCAAATACTTGGAAGTTGGCTTCTAAGTTTTGGATTATCACCCTTACTACACAGGTATCATAAGCTGGTAGTACGATTCAATATCACAGGTATGATATTTTTTGTTATGATTATATCTAATTATGACAAAACCGGCCCCGTTTATAAACTGTTTTACACATCAGTTATACGGGATGTTATGACCCGCCCTACGGTAAACTGCCAGGGCTCTTGTGATCTATTTATGTGCAGGCTAAGACTAAGTTTCGTCTGCATAAATCACCATCATGATAAGTGTACAAGGATAATTATCAAGTGGCGCATCAAATCATGCTGGATAAAACATAAAACGTGCACGATGGCACGATAGAGCAAGGTTTTACTAGCTTATTACATGACTCAAGGAGCCAAATGATTAAGTGTTTTCAACAGATCAAACATATAAACCACCCGGTGGGTCACTCTTCTTGGCCCTCACGGTTTGAAGTTTCTGGATCATCCATCTCCGCTTCTTTGTCCTTCTCTTCTTCCTGGAAGTTTGGTGATGACCAGTCAATGGCACACAAGGCTAGGAATTCAGCTTCATCATCGATAAGCTCAGACGGGTCAACTTCAGGAGCAAAAGTGTTCTTACGGATTGGGGGAATTAGATCCATCACTTTATAAGCCGGCGTGGGCAGCTTCTGATTTTCCATGTCATAAGCAGGCTGATATCTGGATATATCTGACTCATTGGCAATCAGACTAGCCAGGGGACGTATTTCCTTCATGCAGGCGACAAGGTCTTGCTTCTCAAAAGGAGTGTCATCTTCCTTCAAGCTTGGGTAACCGGTAGATATATCGGCTGGGTCTAGCCCTGGAAGCCATGATTTCGCCCGACTTAAGGCTGTCACCGCACCGGCTCTCGCAGAGGATCGCTTCATCTCATTAAACCTCTCAAGCAGAACAGAAAGTTTCTTCAAGACATCAATCAAAAGAGTAGGTGTTTGTTTAGCTAGAGAAATTGTGGCCAATGCGCGTTGAGTCCCAG
Organism: Triticum aestivum; assembly: GCF_018294505.1. Classification (NCBI taxonomy): domain Eukaryota; kingdom Viridiplantae; phylum Streptophyta; class Magnoliopsida; order Poales; family Poaceae; genus Triticum; species Triticum aestivum. Next base: position 710,994,652 of record NC_057810.1, on the reverse strand, counting down.
TATAGAGCTGCTCAACAAGGGTATAAAACCGCCTTCAGCTTCACAAGCATCTCTTGACTAAGATTGGTGCTCCTGGGACCTGAATAGTAATCATGGGTTGGTTAGAAACAGTTTATACCATCAAGAAAGAGATTCCAATTTGATACTAGCCAGGCGACTTACCAAAGATAGCAGAAACCATCTGAGACACATGGCGTTTTAAGCCGGTAAGCTCAGTGGTCACCTCCTCAAGAGCCGCCTCTACCTTCTCAGCCCGCTGTATGAAAGCAGTTTTTCTTTAGCCCAGGTGTTTCTTTCGACCTCAAAACTGGTCTTCGGCTTTTTCGCTTTAGTCATGCTAAATTGGAATTTTGAGTTGGCCTTCTAGGTCCCAGATTCTTGCTGCTCCAGCTGGGTCTTCATGTCAGACAATTGTGATTGAAGTTGATCAATGATGTCCTGTGCATACACCAGTTCAAAATTATGTTCATATAAGGTTTACAGAAATTAAGTCCCAAGCCTTTTGCAAGCAACAACACTTGGCACTTGGGGGCTAATGTCTATCAAAAAATTATTTATACAAATGGCTCATGTGATTAAGTCTCAAGCACTTTTCAAGCAAGAGTACTTGGCACTTGGGGGCTAATGCATATTGCTCGTATTTTATTATGATGGCCCGGATGTGCCGTGGACAAACACAGCCGGTTTATGAGGGCTACACAAGTAAGTTCTGTTTTATACACAAGGATATAAAGGTCCGCTTAGATGGTGTAAGCCGGATTTTGAAGGGTTCTATCAAAGGGTATTATTTTTACTCATGGTTATTCTAAGTCTATAGCATATTCAATCCTATCATACACAATAGACTTGGGGGCTAATAGGATATGCATAACTCAGTCAAAAAGAGTTCATACCTCATATTTTTGCTGCATCTGCTTCACCATGTCAACTTCAAGGTCCCGGCTGGTGTGCACTTGATTAAGATAGCCAGAGAACACTTCACTAACACTCAATTGAGAGTACTTGGCAACATCAAATCTCACTTTCCGCCTCTCAATATGTTCTTCTTTGGCGGATTTCTTGGCAAGACAGTAGGTCTTCCTGACTCTTGAAAGCCGGTGCCAGTGATAATCACCTCATCGGCATGTGTCTCAACCGGTTTAATTGGTTTGATGCTTCAGTGTTCAAAGTATCATTATTTGCCTGATTAGTAGAAGGATCAGGAGTCACTGATGGAACGTCAAGTACCGGTTCTTCTGGTTGAGGGATGGAAGTTTCAGGCCCTGTAACTTGTTGCTCCGGTTCACTGACTTTGGGGTCCTCAGCCGGTTTGGTCATCCGTGCCTTCTTGCTAGGCTTGGCCTTTCCACTACATGGGTCATGAGAGATCAGTATAAATATAAAGGAGCATACGACAAAAATAATAAGTGTTTGTTATTACCTAGGAGCAGTTTTGAAAGCCGGCAGATGGGACTGTAATGAGTCGCCGGAAGAGGAGCGAGACGTCTCTTGATAATTTGAATCAGAAGAATTAAGTGGCTGGCGGATGAGACCCGCCAAAGGATAAGAAAACTTTAAATCAGGGATGACCTTGTTTCAACATTTCCGTGGAGTGTTCGGTAAGCCGGAAGATAGTTCTCCACCACCACTGGTCCGAGTCTGTCACCGGCTCTTGTGCTGCTGTTGCTTTAAAAGAAAGTGAGGATCCATATGAGCTAAGGGGTGTGAAAAGCTTACTTTCCGGGTTACTCTTCGAATTTTCTGTCTTGGCTCGGAGTCGAAGGAAATGATAGTTACCTCTTCCTCGATCGCTTGACTGGCCCCCGTGTCATCCTGATGATAGTCAATGTCAATAAGGTAGTTGAAAAAGGAGCCAAGAGAATCAAGAGATACCTCCGACTCAGAGCTGTCGGCCAATTCAAACAACTCGGAAGTACTGGTCATCCTCCTATTCTTCATGGCTGTTTTCTTGGCGGCTTTCTTGGCAGCCTAGCCCTTTTGGCAGCTTCATAGTCATACTTCTTCTTTGCTGCAATGGAATAATGGAATAATGAAGGAAAAGGAAGTAATTTGAAGGCTCACCTTTGGTGCCGGGTTAAGTGTGCAGAAAGGGTTCAGACCCACTTTGCTGCAATCTTCCACATCTTCATTCAGGAGGGACTTCGTCATTTCATTAAGGGCGTCATCAGTTAAACGCACAGAGCTGTGATGCAACTTATCTTTTTGTCACCCGTATAAGTACACATCAATCCGGATAGGCGACTCAATGGTATGATCTGCCATGCAACCCAGCATCAAACCAAGTCAATACTAGTTAAGCCGTTTCCCAGCAGAGCCTTGACCTTTGCAATGGTAGGGGCAAGTTTTTTATGTTCAACAACAGTCATCTTATCAGGGAGTTGACGTTTTGAGTCAAGACGGGGCACGATAACACGGCAGTGGATTCTCGTCAGCCAGAGAAGTGTATTGGCAATAGAACCATGTTTGGTTCCAGTCTTTGGGGTGACTCGGCAAGCAAGCATAAGGGAAGATAGCATCTCTTCTCCCCTGAATTGAGATTCTGCCAAGTTCCAAGCTGGGTCCGTTTGAAAACTCATTTTGGCGGTTCAGATAAAAATATTCCCTAAACTGTTCAATACCGGGCTCCTCTTGAAGGTACACTTCGCAGAAAACTTCAAAATTACAGATATTTGACACGGAATTGGGTCCGATGTCTTGAGGATGGAGCTCAAAGAAGTGCAGAACATCTCAGATTTTTTTTGAACCGGGCGGTGAGAAGCCCTGATTCATGTGATCAGTAAAAAACGATAACTTCACCATCCTTTGGTTGAGGTCTTTCTTCTTCCAAATCAGGGGCGCGATAATGCATGACTGTCTTCTCTGGTAAATAGCCAGTTTTCACAAAGTCTTTTTGTGTGTCTTCAGTGACAATAGAGTGAACCCAGTTGCATGAAGTGGTTGTCTTGGGCGGCATTGTGAAGAAAGGAGCCTAAGAGAAAGAGCAATTTTGCCGGTTTAAAGTTTGATTTATTAAGCCAGAGGAAAAGCACTACAATACATATTTCAGAGTGGCAACTTAAAAGGGGCCTAATGATGTATGACTAGCTACAACTTGTGGGGTAAGCCGCCATAACCAGATAAGCCGCCATGGTCGGATGGGTATCTATGAAGGCAAAATTTCACTAAGTGAGGGGCAAACAGATTTCATAGACTAAATCTATAATTTTGGATCTATGGTAGTTCAGGAAATGCAGAAAAATCTAAACCTAAATTAGCAGCAGAGTGGTCTGCATACTTCAACAAGATCTTCTATGAAGAAAACAAGATTTTTGATATTAAAAATAGAGGCTGAACTGCTACCGCGCAAGGTTCTATATCATCTCCAGATCAAAAGCTTCTAGGGTTGAAGAGGACAACGAAGAACACAGAAGAACAACGAAGAACAGGGCTAACCATATATAATGCGGATTTGACGCATAGGAGTTGAACACTTACAGATGCAGATAAACTGCGATGGAGTGCCGGCGTTCTCTGGACCAGTCAGGGTGATGCAGCGGCCTAAGTTGGTGCAACGGTCGGAGGACGGCGGCGGTGGAGCTTGAGGAGATAGACGAGTTGGGAGAGGAGGAAGATGAGAAGGAGAAGGGGAGAATGAAAGAAGGGATGTTTGACCCTATTTATAAGTAGAAAGTTAATAGGTGGGCGCGAAAAACGAGGAGACCAAAGAATGATTATCCAGCAGTTCGGATGCCTCGATTTTCAGGATGGTCATTAAAGATAAGGATCCGCTAAGATACGTTGGATATTGTCTAAAATTAATATTGCAGATGACGTCATGGTGGGTTAACACAATCGCAGGGAATGACGTCATGGCGGGTTATGAGATCTCACACAAATGAAAAAGGAAGGATTTTTTCTAAGTGTTGAAGATTGACATGAACAAATTCAAATCAATCTGGGGCCTCATGTTGGGGATATAACTATTAAGTATGACCCGCCAAGGAGGGGCCGGGTTTATACCTATGGCGGTTAATCCATATGAAGCCCACGAGGATATTAAAGATGGCGGTTCATGGGGCGAAGGCCCGAGAGCGACTTAAGGCCCATAGGGTAAACAACCATATGTGTATGACTTGTATTGTAAGGCATGGATAGTTGGTCACCAAGCCGGACACATTGTCTATGAGCCGGCCGGGACTCCGTGAGCCGCTCAGCGTCAACCTGTGTATATAAAGGGACGACCTAGCGGCGGTTCAGGGCAAGAAACAAGAGATCAAAGCTAGGTCAAGCATATTCGCTCCCTGGTAATCGAGACATAAGCAATACCACCTCAAACTAGACTAGGCCTTTACCTTCATAGCAAGGGGCCGAACCAGTAAAAACTCATGTGTCCTTTGTCCCGTTTAACCCCTTTAAGCTAACCTACTTGCTATGGCTCCACGACTAAGTCCTCACACTAGGACATCTGCCGTGACTATTCCACGACACCACCAGTAAGTGAAGGCGAATAGTACATGCTAACGAGCTGGTCCCACTAATGTACTAAAAATAATATTACATTATCCATTAAATAGGTTGTGGTAATATAAAAACATTATATGAACAAAGGGGGATACAACAAAGATTGTTGTTCTACGTATGTTGCCTATTGACGTGCGGCTTGAAGGCTCTGGTCGCATGTTCGATCCTCGTCCTTTATTTTTTAATTTGTATATGGGTCCAAATTTGTTTCATGACATGTGGGCCCCTCGGTGTGTAGTTTGTAGCACTTTAATTTGTGGGTCAAAATTTGTTCCATTCCAAGTGGACTATCGGTGTGTAGTTTTGTAGCTTATTGGTAATAATTGAAGAGAACAACAGAGTTTTTTGCAATAATACCATGGTACGACGTTGAAGGCGAGAAAGGACGTGCAAGAGAGCGATGACTGAGCTAGAGGGAAATCAACTGGGGGAGGTGCGGGGGTTGCAACGGTGTTTGGAGTAGTTGTGGGACGAATGCTACGAAAATATAATCTAAACCCACCGGAATAAATGCCTACACAAATTAATCCAAGGTTGGAGTCCCCCTCACAATGTAAATAGCTCCGGCTTTGCGAGGGATGGATAGGTAGCTTCAATGTGTGGAAGATACAATGTGAGAAAGCAAGGTCAATCGAGAGACATATAGATAGAGAGACAAAGTGAGTGTGATCCAAATTCATTGAAAAGATATATATGCTCTGGAGGGATATTGTCTGATTGAGCTTTTGGGAAGGGTGAGGGCTGTAAGATAGAGCTTGAGAGATGATCCAGTCATAGACATGTAGATATATTTTGTGCGTGGGAGGAAGCAAGGTCTAATCGATTACATATATAAAGGGAGAGAGATTGAGAGAGTGTGGGTCACCGTGCGATCGAAAGAGTGAGACGGGTTGGAGAGAGTGACCTAGATAGACAATGTGCGTGAGAGAGTATACAATATGAATATGTCGAATTGGGCTCAACCATGGAGATATATCGTTTGTGTCTGAGAAAGAGCGAGGTCAATCGAGACATGCAAAGAGAGAGAGAGAGAGAGAGAGAGAGAGAGAGAGAGAGAAAGAGAGAGAGAGAGAGATAGATAGATAGATAGATAGATAGAGAGAGAGAGAGGGAGAGAGAGATTGAGCAAGCATGGCCCGCCATGAGGTCGAAAGAGTGGGGGCGGCTTGGATGGACTAACCTAGATAGACAATCTGTGTGAGAGAGTATAGAGTGTGTCGATCGAGGCCCGAACAGGGAGATATATCATTTGTGTGTGAAAGAAAACGAGGTTAATCAAGACTCAGATAAAGAGAGCGAGATTGAGCGAGTGTGGCCCGCCGTGCTGAAGAAAGAGTGAGACAGTCTCGAGGGAGTGACCTAGATAGACAACGTGCGTGCGTGCGCATGAGAGGTTGGGGGGCTAGATAAGCAAGGCATGTATCTAGCGCGAGAGGGTGGGAGGGAGAGAGAGAGAGAGCTCGACATGGGGTGCAATGGCGGGTGTGTGAGGTAAATACATTTGGTAACAGAGTGGAAAAAGGGGGCTGTGTAGTTGAGCGAGTTAGAGATCGAAACATGGAGAGAAAGAATGAACGTGTGTCAGAAACCGATAGCTTCCTAAGGTGGTTA
>NC_057810.1:710659649-710661232 GCF_018294505.1 Triticum aestivum | reverse complement strand
CTCCCGCCTCGTCATCGGCGCCTGCCCTCGCTTCCTCCTCCCAACACCTAGATGGCTGCGGTGGCCCCCAAGGTCTCCCAGGCAGCCCTGGAGGCGGCGGCGAAGGCCGCAGGCCTCAGCATCCGCTCCATCACCCCCGCCCAGTAAGTCATCGTCTCCTCCAGTCCGGCCGGCCACCGCTACATATCCCCTTCGATGTCTCGTGTACCCTGACTCCTCCCATAGGAAACGGTCCCTCCGCGCCGCGGCATCTGCTACCACCCCGACCGGCACCACCGTGCCTGCCGCTGGGCTCGCCGCGGCCGGCATCGACGCCAATGTTCCCGGTGCGGCTGGCGCGGGGACCGCCACGGCCTATCTCGGCATCAAGGGCGCGGTCGGTCGGCGTGGAAGGGATAATATCCGCTTCCTCCTCTCGTCCGCCCCCTAGCCTACGCGAAAGCGGGCCTCCATCTCACCTTTTGTCTTCTTTGAAGGCTCAGAGCCGGAGCACCGGTCGCGGGCAAGCATGGAGGCGGCGGGCCGCCAAAGCCAACCTCGGTCTCAGGCGAGTGCTCGGTCCTTTCCTTGTCTTTATTTTTTCTCTCGTTCGCTGTTGCGTTTCCTTGAACGTACTCATGCCCTAATCTCCCTCTTCCATGCAACCTCTGCAGGTACTGTGCCGCAGCCTCGGATGGCCGGTCTCGGTGGCCGGCACAGGCACGAGTACCCTTGGCGGCTTCAGCTAACCATCAATTTCCTCCTCTTGTCCGCCCCCTAGCCTAAGTGGCGCTGTCCAGCGTGAACGTACCGACAATTATTATTAAGGCATTTACAATGCCGACCCTCAAACCACCCACCAGTCCAATCCATTTTTCTACCTGGGATGTTGTAAAACAAATATTTTTTATAATAAACTTTTATACTCATTTTAAACTAAATGTACCATATTCCAATTTTAGTTAGTGTAAATTTATATTACTTAGTCATCATAGTTAACCCCATAAAAATGATTCTAAATGACAATTAGAGTATCTTTTTGTTATACATTTGCAATATATATAATTGAGAATTTTTATTATGTGAAATTTAAATTGTATGCCATAATTCTTTCTTGTTAAATAAATATTTTGAATACTTTTTTAATACTGCATAAACTGTGGTGTGTATACACATATATTTGTGTCTTTATGTGTGTGTATTCAATATTTTTGTAGAGATTTCTAAGTCATACACACTAAAGAAAATATCATAATAGTCGTTTCTAGTTTTTATTATGTAAATGTATCCATGGAAACTTCTAGGGCATGGCCGCATGGCAATTGGGATTTGCAAGTTTGGTCCAGCAACACGCTACAACATGTGTATGATTTGTACTCACGGTTGAAGATAATACAACCGAACTAAGAAATGATCACTATTTCAAAGATTTTTACTATTTCAAAAAATGTTTACGAATATAAAAAGAGAAAATAGGAAAAACCAAAAAGGAAAAATAAACAAAAAATGAAATGCAAAAGAAAAAAAGAGGAAAGAAAGGTTTTGGGAAGGTTCGAGCCATTGGGAAATAAACCGCAAAATGGACCGGCCCATACGCTGATCGG